>NC_134571.1:21265116-21565116 GCF_050947875.1 Dermacentor variabilis
CAGCCAGTCAGTAACGAGAGTCGGTTGAGTGCTCCAGAGAAGGAAGGAGGGCTCTCACCCACTGTACGCGACTAATCTTTCGGTGAAGTTTCCATTCTGTCGGCGTCGCGCGGAGGTTGATCCGGAGCAATGAGGCCCTCTTTTGGTAATCATTTCTAGTTGGCTGACGCGATCCACAGCTTTCGCTGTACTGCACGCTTTTGGTGAGACGGATAGTGTACATTATCCGCATATAGACACGAGTAATTAAATAATAATCACACACACGCAAAAAAAAATATCAACGGGACATAAATCGGACAAAGACGATCGCTGATGTTTTTGCCCATCGCCCATCGCCCATCGAAAAGTGCCGTCGTTTTTCATTACGTAAGCACGCACCAACATGCTCAAATTAGCACTCTGCTGGTGCGCACTCGACGCCTGTCCAGCGGGCTGGCGCCGGCTTATGCATCGCACTACAGCACTGCATCGTTTTTGCAGTGCAGATGGGCGTCGCCAGAGGCCATGCAAGCAGCAAGTTGCAATGTGGGGTGATCATGGCTTCGAAGCGCGTCAGGCGCACACACGTCTGCGGATAACATAAAGAGGGTCTCTCAAGCGCATGACACGCGCGTTATACGAGTGTGTGTGTGCGTCTCTAGGCTGGCGAGTTTATTCCGCGCACGCACATGCGAGCATGCCGTAAAGGCCGTCTGCGCTGGGCGCGCTGCTAGATGAACACTTTCCCAAATGGCGTCCTTGGCTTCCTTCGGCTGATCGCACCAACGCGCCGCGGCTGATCCCTTTGGGTACGTATTAGGTACGTAGCTTTTCTGTTCCCTCCACGACTCCTTCCCTCTCACCCTCTTCACACCCAGCACCTCGCGACACACGTTTCTTTCTTTTGCTTTGGTTCGTTTTGTTTCGTGAGGTTCAACCGGCACCTCTCGCATCGTCGGCGGCGGCCGTGTGCCAGTCAGCGACTGTTGGAGAACAATAGCTCACCCCTCCGCCTTACGCAGACAGAAGCGCCTTCACTGGAGGCGGCCGCCGAGCGAAAGCGACCGACATGGGTATATTTGTAATCGAGAATAGTATACGGCTTATTTTGCCTGTCTCGGTGGCTCTCCTTTAGTATAGCGATGCTTATTCAGCTGTACTTTCTCCCACTTAGATTTGAATACATTAAAGCAAGCGAACATACACTCCGAAACCTTCGTTTGGACCGTCTTTCTTTCTTTCTTTCTTTCTTTCTTTCTTTCTTTCTTTCTTTCTTTCTTTCTTTCTTTCTTTCTTTCTGTTTCTGATCGCCGATGACGCCTGTTCAGAGGAATGCTCGAGATTATGACCGGGAAAGGGATGCTGACGATCCTACGTGCCCTAGGTAAGCGCGCATACATACGCAGTAACATCTGATGGAGAGATAAAACGAGTGCTCATCGCGCTTCATGTTTTACGCACATTTAAAAACGCTTCGCCTTGGCAACATATGTACTACATCTAATATATCTGAGTACACGTACCAAACGATGCTGGGGCGCTGCCAGCAATCCACATCCACTTCGTCCTATTTCTCGTTCTGGTTATATTTCGCTTGTCGAAATGGCATAGATGGCGGACGTAGCGTTGACTGCACTGCCTCAGCTAGCTTAGCAGTTACTTTCCAAAACCCACCAACCCTACTACGTGCCGCTACTGAAAGGAGAATGGTAGCCATTTCAAAGATACTCGCCTGCGACGAGTATCACGCAGATACTACGTAAATAGCACGTGGACGCGACTGCTGGAATCTATATTGACGCTTTTAACGGAAGCGGAAGATGGATGGCGGATGGGAGGGCAGAGAGGCTGACGAGAGCTTCTGGTTGGCTGTATACCCTATATGAACTTGAGGAGTGGGACTTGGAAGCGAAGGAAATAGAAAGAGAGACGAGAGTTCAGATCACAAAGCAGAGCGTGCCTACAGTCGGACAACCAATCCCATTGCCTTCGGGTATACTGAAGAATTGCTCGAGAGTTTCGTGTGCGATGAACAACGCCACTCTCTGCAGTGGGCTTTAAGCAGACTGGACGATCTACCATGGGCAGAAAGGTTTTGGTCAGGGGCGGACTTACAGTAGGGGCGCTATAACATAAAACTATTGCAAACTTCTCTATTGCAATTCTGCAATCAGCCCTCCGCGATTGGTCAAAAACTTTTTTTGGAACAACCCCACTTCACCTGTCTGTCACGAGACGTCACGAAAACCGCGACAGCTCCCCATCTGATATGATGCGTACACACTGATTATGCATGATTTGACTGAACAAAAGAAAAATATTAATTTCTGATTCGACGCCTTTTCGCCATTAGCGATCGGCTATTAGTCAAAAGTTTTCAGCTGCACCCACTTTACGTGCCTGTGACGCGACCTTACAAGACCGCAATAACTCACCGCGTCAAAGTGACATGTACAAACTAAAGATGCTTTAATATGCCGAACAAAACGTAATAGTCTTCTGAATAGCCGCAAGCTGTCCCGTTCCGAAGGAATAAAAGATGGCTGCCGCCGATCCCTCAGGCCCTGGCTACTCGCACCTGCCGGAGAGCATGGGTTTATTTGCGTATAATAACGTTTTCGAGCACTTTCGGGACGTTTACGACCTCGCCCTGTCAACTCTTTTTTGCTTAGGATTTTATTTTTAGCAGCATTCTTAACCTTCCGTTGCATGCCGCCGCGATTTTCGATCAGCCACCGCAAGCTAAGTAAGGAGAATCGGACCGATCGCAGACGCCGGCACCACCCTTTTCATCCGGTTATCGATTTTCAGAGCAGCGGCTCGGCCCCATCGAATGCCTCTCCACTTGAGAGTGCTCCTCGCTTCTTATCAGACAGTTAGATAAGACAAGCTGCTCAATGTAGGCAATGTTATTCGTTTTTCAAGCAAACAAAAGTGACCTCCTATGAACGAGGACAGCGTTTGATTGGTCTGTTCAGACAACCCTGCGGGTGATCACCCAATGCTTGCGTCAGTGGTTACGCAAATTTGACGTCAGGGGATTGGAATAAAAACATATTGGAATAGTTTTACGTTATAAGGCCCCAGGTTCGGTCGCGGTGAAACCCTTCCTTCATTTAATATATAACTTAACAGCGCATCGTGTAGCATAACTTATTCCATCAGTGCATCTAGCGCAGCGACGCCACGAATCAAAACAAAAGTATAGCACACTTCATGTTTTCGCTGTATTGTGCTATAGAAATGTCGAAAAGTATCGTACTTGTATAAGAGCCGGCTATCCAGAATATTTATCGCTGATGACCATTGCATAAAACTTATTCTCCGGCAAAGGAGATGCAAATTTTATACGAAGGAACATTGTCAATCCCGTAACGCGTCGCGTGTTTGCGGCCCATACCAACTGCGTAATGTGCGCTGAAAGATAAAAAGAGAGAATCGCTCGGTTTGCGGTCATCCGTAAATCTCTGACGCCGAAATGAAATTAATAGCGTGCATCGCATTACTCTTGTTTACCTCATACCAGAAGGTACTCCATATTTATTCATGTAAAGAAAGAAAGAAAGAAAGAGAAAAAGAAAAAAAAGAAAGAAGAGTGCTTCACGGAGCCTGCAAAAGCCTTATTCCTCCTAACTCAACTCGCTTATCCCCGAAATCGCGAATGCAATCGATGGTTATAAGCCACTGCGCCAGTTGTTGTTTCGTCACCGTCTTATAAATGGCGGAGGGTGGCCTGTGTCTCCGGACGAGGAAATATGACTCGGTGCGAGTGAATGCCTACGAAGATGGTGACGTCAAATCAGCGCGCTTCCGTCTAGAGAATCCCGAGACCTCATGGCGTCAATTCAATTCAATTAACCGTCCTCTCCTCCCCCCCTCCCCCCGTTTTATTTCTTCATCCGTCTCCGCACTCTTCATACTCAGCTGTGCTCTCTCTCGTCCCTGTGGGCGTCTCGGGCAACTGCGCACCCGTTTTCTCGTGTTTTCCTTACGTAAGCAAAGTGTGCTCTCGATCGCCGCCAAGGAATATGTATGCCCGACGCGGTCGGAATCCAATTCTGCATTCTGTCGACGGAGCATCGGAATTGAACGCGTCGTTTTCAGATCTCGCTAACTCAAACAACGAAAGGGTGAAGGAAAAGTAAGCAGCCGCAACGAATAATATCGACCGTTGATCGCTTATACGCTTGCGAAGCGGCGATTAAATCGAATGAGAGGCGCTTTCTCCGCTGAACGCCGGGGGAGTCGCGACAGCGCATGAGAAAACAATAACACTCACTGCGGGCCGCATACGTGTTATTCGTCCGCAGGCTCTCTTCTTCTGCGGTTGCACGGCCAGATCTGGAGCACGGGAGAGGCTCGTCGTGACGTCAATGCGCGTGTCACAACAAACAGACCGCCCGCAACTCGCCCGTATGGTACACCTGAAGTTGTTTTTCAACTTACGGACCCGCGGATCAACATCGCCCGGCAGGGAGCGGATTGTAGAATGACTGGCCGGAAGGCGGCAGTGTTGCAACTTTAACGACGGCGCGTTAGCAGTTTGCGGCTCCCAATGTACGAAAAAGGCGCAGACACTTTGAGTTCGCGCTTTGTACATTTGTTTGTTTGGTATCTTTAACTGTATAGCTCCTCCTTGACGCACAGATATGCCACGTCATCCCTGGAAGGACAAGTGGCGCGCAAGAGGAAAACGTGCGTAGATAGAGCTCCATAAAGCAAGGGTATAACACAGCGTCACTGCATGGCCAGCCCATCGTCGAGGGAGAACGAGGTTTGGTATGAATACGACAGGCGGAGAGTGCGGCCGGAGGAGCGCGCCGCTGGCCGGCCACTTACTCCACGCTGGCGTGAAAGGGGAAGTGTGGATAGAGGAAAGTAAAGGAGGAGGAGGAGGAGGAATTACGATGAAAAATTACGACGAGCTACGCATCCGTTGTCCGCACGTGTGCAGTGTCCTCGACGTACTCACGAAAGCAAAACCCACGAAACTACGCGATGCGCGAAAAGCCAGTGTCTGCACTTTAACTTCAACGTAACTCCGGGCAACCTTTGTGTGAAAAGGTTCTCCTTAGAGCACGAACGGACTGTGGTCGTCGTCGTGACATTCCAAATGCTATCGTCAAATTCTTCCGAGAAGCTCTGAGATTTTGAAGGGCATTTGCTGTTCATATTCGTTTCACTATGTTTGTCCTCACCGTCAACAATATTCTAACTTTCTGTTTCTTACACCCATTCCCTCTCCCTGTGAAATGTTGAGTGCCAGGTCCGAACTTTGACTCAGGCCGACTTCCCAGCTTTTCTGTCATAATAAATTTCTACCTCTCTTTCGTCGTAGCTCCGAAGAATATGCGGTTATTGAGTAAAGCGAGCTTTGCCGCTGCGAGTGGGCAGAGAGCCCTGCCGTATGCTAGCTGCTATATGTTCCCCAACACTTTCTTCACTTACGCGACACAACGCCATTAAGAAACTAAATATAACCATGCATATCCGCTTCATAGATATATTGCAGCATTGATTTATAGAATGTGCTGCCCATAATCCATCGTTCATATATAGTCTTCAGCTTGATCACTGTTCGATTTCACACCTTTCAGTACACTTTCGCAAATTGCCTTTGTCCCAGGGCCCGTCCAAAGTAGATGGCGGGTGTCCGCTGCATACGTAGGAGCGGAGCACTTGTATACGTATGGTATGGCTTGAGCAATGTATACGTATGGTTGACCCCAAGCACCAGTGATGGCTGGTGTAGGGGCCGTCCCCGCCAGAAATTTCCGGAGGGAGACTTACTCCACCCGAGAAAGATTATGGGGAAGGAAACAGTCACGCGGGGAGGAGGGGGGGGGGGGGGAGGCCCACGTGTAACGCCGGAGGATGGATTTTTGGGCAACGAAAACATGGCGAAATGTTCCTCAACATTTGCTTGGGCGTTTCCGCAGTGTTCCCATAGCTCTTTTCTATTCTCCTTCATAGTATAACATGCGTAGTTTGGATATGTCACTGTGCTTATATCTTCCACAAGTTGCTCTTACCAGACAAGGGCGAACAAAATTGGTGCTGGTTTCGAGTTGGACATTGTAGTTAACCATGCCAAAGGACACGAGAGTTAACCGCTACATCACGTGGCCGAAAGGTTAGAAATATGGCTCTCCAGACGGAACTAGGTGCATCGCTTCAATGACTGTTTTTTTTTTTCGCCATTTTACTTCTCGCGATAGCGTTTCAGTCAAAACACGAGGTAGCGCAGTCTCTGTCAAGAGGGCGAGAGGCTGCTAGAGGTCGCGCCGGCTACGGAGTCAAGGGCTTCTTTGTTTACCGCAGTCGTTATCGCCGCCACTTTCGCTCGATGACAAATAGGTCAGGCTGCAGACAATGAGGCAGTAAGAAGTCAGGAAATCCGCCATGACAGCCTCAATACTTGAGCTGTCCGCTGACGTCATAGTTTTGACTCACCTAGCAGCTCTTTCCATAAGTAACAGCATGTCGTCACGTGAAAGGGGTCCGAAGCTGTCTGCGAGGAGCAAAACAAGCTGCCTACGACGTCACCGCGCAATGGAGGTACGCTGTCCTAAGTTAAACTACGGTACCCTTTTCTTCCTTGTTTTTCTAGAGCAGATAGCTGCATGAAGGACTACTTCGCGAGGGAAGTATTCAACCATATGAAGAAAACAGAGATTGATTCTAGAGAAAGCACGTGGTAAAGTAACCCTTATGTTTAATATAGTTGCATAGAAATAATTTAAAAAGAAGAGAAGTAAAAGCGGACGAAAAGCTAATCTGCCGCGAGCGGGAACCGAACCCACATATTCCGCACGCGTGCGGTGCTCTACAAATTAGGCTACCATGGCGACTATCATCCCCTCCGCTTTCTTGGATATTTGCGCTTTTTTTTTTATTCAAGATTAGCTCTGAGAGTGTTAGCCAGTGCCGCTCACAGCAAATACACAAGAAAGTGGACGGGAGTATAGCCGCCGCGGTAGCCTCAAGGGACTCTGCAATACCTTTCATTCAAAACTGAGGACACACTGAAGTGAGCACGATGACTTTCAATCAGTATATTCCTCGCTGATGTTCTTCAGAACTTGATAACGGAGATATAAAGAGCGCAATGTTTACCTTCTCCATTCCTCCTCCTCTCATCTAGGGCGGCGCCCATGGCAGCTCCCCGTTATTGCTCTTTTTTCTTTTCTTTTTTTTTTTTTTTTACGGTCTTGCTAGAAGACTGAAGGCGGTGTGCGCATGCAGCCAAGAGATTTCGTTGAGTAGTACCTCTTGGCCACGAACAATTACCCGATGGCTGGCGTCCATGTGCCGTCGTGGAGCTGAGTGCATGATAATGGAGGGAACCTCGATAGGAACGCTGACGTACACAGTCCCACTTCTGAAATATTATCCCCGGAATGTGCGTGCAATACGTCGGCGTTTCCACGTATACAGTCGCATTCAATATGAGCTACAACACGGTGACCGCGGTCGAAGGGGGCTCCAAGACAGCACGGAGGCGCCGACATACGAAAGAATAGATTAAAAAATACCAATAATCGGAACGGTGCTTACTTCTCCAATTTCCCGTGTGTCGGCGCCGTCGTGCAGTCTTTAAGCCCTTTCAACCGCGGGCACCGTGTTGTAATATAGCTCATACTCAACGCGGCTGTGCTTCCATAGAGCACTGAATATACAAGGAAACCCACCGCAGCAGCTCAGGAGCTATGGCGCTGCTGAGCAAGAAGTGTCGGTTTCGAATCCCCGCCGTGGCGACCGGCTGCATCTGGATGGGCGCGGAATGCATGAAACCCTTGTTTACTCAAATTTAGGTGCACGTTAAAAAAAAAAAAAATACTGGCCAAAATTTTGATCCGGATGAGATCTACACCACGGCGTCCCTCGATCGTAGCTTACTTTGTCACTTTAGGGTTTTGTACACCCTTTTGTACACCCTTTTTGTACACGCTCAGCGACTAGCATTTAGCGTAAATGGCAAAGGATCGGTGACAAATGCAGTGGAAGCGTTAAGACTCTTGGTGCATTTTTTTGCACGTGACTGTATAGCTGGAGAACCGAAGAAAAAATGCCTGAATCGCAACATGATTCTTGGCTGTGGTCCTTAGAGCTGCGTCGATCAGGGCTTCCAGTTCAGTGGAAAGTACGATTGTCCAACGGGGGTTTCTCAGCGAACGTGGAACGGTGCGAAAGACGGGCACAGCGAACTGATTTTGGTGCCTTTTTTTTTTTTTGCTTATATACCGGGCGTCCTTTTTTCGTTTAGGAGGTGCAATCTTTCTTTCATTATTTGAAAAGGTTTGCCCCGTATTTGTAGCAGCACATTGCCCCGCCAATACTTTCTTTTTTTCACACGATGAATATTTTCACCCCAAAAGGTTTATTTTACTAATTTTTTACTCGCGCTGTGTTTCTCGTCGAGGGGTTCCAGGCTCATGTGCCGAACCGAATGCAACAGCTGCAACAAATTTACTTTGTTTGTTTGCTTGTTTGCTTGCGTACTTGCTTACTTGCTTGTATTTTACGCGCAAGCGTAATTGTCCAGGTCTCCAAATCGGCGGTGTCTGTCTGAAGCAGCGAAGCAAGCGAACGTGGAAAGCGCCCGAAGGCGAAGAAAATGGCGCGCCGGGGAAAGTACGAAGGAGCGCGAGTGCGCGGCAAAGTAACCCCATATAGAGGAAAGCGTAGGAAACGTTGAGCGAAGGCGGGGAGAACAAACGAGGAGAAGCATCGCGGAGGACGGAATAACTTTATTGAGAAAAGCACATGCGAGGTTGCCAGCACGGGCTCAGGCCACCGGCATTATGTGAGGTGAGGCATAGCCTTTCCACCGTTGCCCGGGCCCGCTGGATTGGCCATAGTTGGTCGCGAAGATACGAACAAGTCAGAGCGCTTGGCCATCGCTCCTCGGGAAAGTCCGGTTCTATGTTGGGCTCTACGTATATTGTTCTGATGTGTGTCATGTCGGCGTGTTCGTGCTTGTAGAAATTGCAGCTCGCGTCTGGGTTGCTGCAAGTATTGCTTGCGATAGAGACGTACTGGGATAACATCGTCCTCGCACACCGTGCGCTGTGTGTGCGAGTGAAAGCGTGCGACGATGTGCAAATTTCGCGTGCGCAAGGGGGGAAGCGCGCCGTATGCCACCGCGTGCACGACACCGGAAGAGGGCAGGGAGGCGACGCACGGGCTTTATCTTGAAAGCGATCTGTGTTGGGGGCACAGTCAAGGTGGGCCAACGGCTCGTAGCTTTGTGTGCGCTGTGTTCTCACCCCTCAGTTTGCGTTGAAGCGTCACTTCGCTCGCTGCTGCTGCCGCGATTCCTCACGCAAGCGCTTTGTCAGCGAGTGCCCGCGGTTATCGAGTATGGAGTGTTCATGTTCACCTGTGCGCGCTGTCACCATGCTAGTTAATTTAGTTAGTAAGCGAATGTTTACGAGGGGTGTTCTACTCCGGCGGTTGCTGCGTATGGCGCGGCCGCGCGAGCCCTCTCTTGAATACGATCTGCGATGCTGACAGTGCAGGCGTTCAGGCGCACCGAGGGCCGATAGCTTCACGAAGTGAAACGTCACTGTAAATCTTTTGTTTGTTTGTTTGTTTGTTTGTTTGTTTGTTTGTTTGTTTGTTCACATCAGCTCTCCTCTTGCCTTTGGGACACCACTCGGTGACGCACAGGCGTCTGTGAGGGAGAGCTATAGAGTGAAGGATCCGAGGTCACGTGCTGGACCTGTGACCGTTGCATCGGCAGATGAATACGCTATTGCGCGGGGGAACGGCGCAAAGGCGTCCCACACTGCCAACGAAAGTGCGACGCGGGCGCCGTGTTCCGGCATCTGTTTGACCTGGACGGCCGAGGCCGCGCCGCACGGGATGCACCTCTCTGAGTGGCTCGACGCCAAGTATACGGCGTCTATCGTGCGTTAACGTGTGTACGTAACCTGGCACTCGTTCTTCCGTTCGTTTGCGTCGCCAGATTGGCGCGACGAAAAGGTTTGTTTTCCTAACATGATTAATGGGCAAATGCCGGCGTCTCTTCTGAGAGTTTTTCAAGCACCTCTTGAGAGCTGAACCGATGGAAGTAGGCAAATGGAGAGAACTGAGGCTTGCATTTGGTAGCTGGACACGTTATATTTGTTTATCGTGTATTCTCAATTATAAGCTCTTCTTTGTTTCTTTCTTTGACTGTCATGATTCCTTTCTTTGAGTCATGACAAGTGCTTACTGAATATGCGCAATAAAGCGGCAATAAAACCGCGTGCGTTCAACGGTTTGTCCGGATTGTATAAGTCTGTGTGTGCATCATGACTGAAGTTACGAGCGTTGCTGGCAGCGACATGATGGGCAACTGGATGCACACCAACGTTTGGCAGCGTTATGGTGTCCGCTCTGCAGGTTGCCGCCAACGGCGTGGTAGGATTACCTTTTTCGATTAAATGTCTGCAGGCATGCGTGCAACGTTCCTAGTTTGGTAATTCGAGGTCTCATCAACAACTTGACTTTGGGCCATGCGTTCATAGTGTCATCGATGCAAAAAGGCAATATAAGTAACAGAGAACAAGAGGCAAACATTAGCATCAATGCTGTCGTGGTTGTTCACAAGTACAGCCAGAAAGTCCCCATGTAATTTACATATATCTTCAATAAGCTTTAGGAAAGTACGCGCGGAAATTATGCCTATTTGGCGTGGTGACAGCCGACGGCGAACACACCGCTTTGCTTACGAGCGTGTATCTTGCCCATCTGATCCTTATGTAGTCGTGGAGATGCGGCATCAGAGCTTAATTAGAAAGAAAGGTGAAGAATGTCGGTAGAGGCCTTCCAGATGACTTGTCCATGTTTAGCCATATATGGTCGGCCTTGTGTCCTCCTCGACGCTTGCTCCTCGCTCTAAAGTTTAGCTGTAGAACGGAAAAGGGTGCCTTGTAGCCATCTGATATGTGGTCATCATATGACATGCTCAATTGCACCAGTCCTCGTCGTGTACCACTGATGCTTAGCAGTATTACAGGCAGGTCACCATGCATGGGAACTCTGAGTGATGATATATTCAACAAAGTCATTCATTAATTAGGGTGGTTGGTGATTCATACTCTTAAAAAAGCGGCGCTAATGAACGGGACCAAAAGAAAGGGAAAGCGGAGGCCTTTGTCTCTTTATTGTGGCCCAATCCGTTAGAGATGCTTTTCCAAGACGATGATAGATTGCGCCCTGCCTGTGAGCGGCGGGATAGTATAGTCCTGCTGTCCGCCATCAGTTATAAGAAGCAAGATGTCCGCGGCGGAAGGTGTCCCCTCCTCAACTCCCTCCCAACCTAGTGTTCAAACGATCATTAACGCAGAACAACATTAGAGCGCCGTGTTTTTCCGCCTTCAAGTTCGCTCTCAGATCCTGCGCCGAATCTGGTATACTCCGCTCTAAATCTTAAATATCGGAGGTAAACTGCGTGAAGATGACAATGTACGGTACCGCACTGTACTTCCACGTATTTATCCGCTCCGTTTTCCCGGCGTTTTATTGGAAAAACCGATTTCTAGCGTACCGCTACTGCAGATGTTGGCAAGTCAATGCTGCGCGTTCTGGGCCCGGATTAGCTTTGGAGTTCGATCGTTGCCATTCGTTGTAAACTTGAAGCGACAGTAAACATAAAGATAAAATCAATTAATGCTGATAAAGTATTCTTTCAAAATTATATGTTTGCTAATTTCAAAGTAATAGGTTTGTTATTAAAAGAGAAAATAAAAGGTCACACAAAGTGCCATTTTTTCTAACTTTGCGCTGAAACTCCAGCACCGATGCAGCAGTGTGACGCCAGGTATTTCAATGTTTCTTCTTGTTTTTTAATATTTGGATCGTTGTGTCCCATAAAAGTTATTGAAACTTGCTAAGTTGAGTCTCTGGCTCTTTTAGAATACAGTGTTGTCCGTGTTTACCGATAGTCCGAGTAGGTTCTGTCAAAATCCGGGACGTCAAGGCGTGATGGTGCGGGAATTGCAAGGCGGCGTCTCCTGCAGTGTGCTTTATATTCTCGCGGTATACAAGTAGCTTTTTGTGGCAGTGTGCATGAGTGGTTCACAAATGCAGCGCAATTTGCTTTCTTGCTTTTGTGTCCCTTTAAGGGCGCGCCTAAACCCCGCACCTAAAGAGGACCGTTTCTGTTGGGTGCGAGAACACCCCTTCCGCTGGCTGGAAAGTGGATGCAAAGCAGGCGTGCATGGCGCTCGCCGTAATGCTTTTGGGTAGGTGCTCGCGTGTGTTCGTAGCAGTCCAGAAAAAAGTCTTTAGCTGTGGTTGAACCGGCAACGCGACGCCAAAGCGGCCGCACTTTCGTTAGACAATAGCTTGCGCGAACAGCCGGTATAGTCAGGCGACTATATACGCCCACTGCGCGAACGACTTAGGCAAAGCAACAGTGCCGATCCACCATGAGAAATGCTGCTGCCTGCATACGAGAGCAGCGGCGGCGCCTGCTGCGGCCGTGTCGCGCGTCACATCTCTGCCCGTCACGCTGCCCGAGCTCCAGGCCGTTTGCGAAGCGTCCCTGAAGCGAAGACACGAAAAGGAAGAGCAGAGAAAGAGCGGGATTCCGCGGTGGCTTTATTGGCTTCGCTCCGAGACGAAGGCAGCTGCCAGCCAGCAGTTGCGTATCTGCGGCTGCTGGTTTATCTGCGAAGGGCAAGGCACACTCGTCGATGTGCCCCGACTGCCGTCGCCACGCGCATCGCAAAATAATAGAATATGCAAATATGTTGCTTTACATTCCCCCGATCGGCGGCGCACGCCGTGAAACAAGCCCTAATGGGATGATCTTGAGTGGCATTAGGCTATCTGCGGGAGTTGCGGGGCTTAGTAGCCGCCTTACACGCTAAGCTCGTCTTTTTTTGGGTCCCAACGAGGAGACGTCTGTCACGTGGACTGAAAGCGTCGGCAGGTGCTTTATTTTTATAGTAATTTCGGCATTCCTCGGCTACCTGAAGCATTTTCGCTGCAGAGGACGAGCTCGCAGTTTCAATCATTGCCTTCTTAACAAACTGCTTGAGCGCTCAGGCTGTCATGTGTTCTGGATAGACTGGCGATTCCTTGATTCACTGATGGGCAAGGCGTGGAACCGGTTTAGTTGTTATAAGTCATGATGTCCACAGTGCGACAGCGGACAAAAGACGGAAAGGCACGACAGAGACCCAAGCGCTGGCTTCCAACTAAACTTTATTTTCGTGAAACACTTATATATACATAGGCTGACGTCATCACAATCACAACTGCCTAACCTTGCTTGGCAAAAACAAAAAGAACATCTCTCATTAAAATAATGTTGTTTAGAACGTTTCGCATGGGTACAACTTGAAACACTTCATCTTGGACCTGTGTTGCAATTTGGAATAATATACATGCATAAATTGTTGAAAAGTAGACGGCCTCATGGGGCGGGTTCACTCCCTTCATTGCTATTTACAAAGTTTTTGTTTACAATGTTTCACGACCAGCATCTGTTTCAAGTCGCTTGGGTGTTTTCCAAGTATATGTAAGACATAAATCAGTTGCTGTTTTCATACAAGACGTTCCTGTTGAGAGTTCTCGCATGAAGTGCCCAGGCTTTAATAACGACAAAACTAACGAAATGAATTGAAAATTCTTCGCCCTTTCTACTGTTTTACGTTTTTCATGATTCCAATAATGCAAGGAAGTCGGTGAAACAATGTTTACAATGAACAGAATTAACTAGCGCCTAAAAGAAGTATACGCAGGAGAGAACGAGATCGAGGGAAAGACGAGGACGTTATTTAGTCCATAGACCCGCTGGCTATTCTGTGTTTGGGTAAGATGTTACAGGTAAGTAAATTTTATAGAAGAAAACACATGCTACAACAAATAAACAACAAAGCTGCACGTGATTCTGAAGCCCGCAGCTAATAACCAATGTTGTCAAGGATCCTAGCAATCGCTTCAGGCCAGACGCACTGGTGGGAACGTGACACATCCCACTTGAGACGTCACCAGAAGTTAGCTTCGTCATCGTATTTACGAAGACTTCTCGCACACAGAAGGGTGAGTATATCTAGATGTTTGATTCATCAGGTTTAGAGAGATAGAGAGACAAAAGAAAGGGGAGCAGCAGGGAGGTTAACCAGATGGGTAGGTCGGGTTTGCTACCCTACGCTGGTGAGAGAGGATAGGGAGAGGTAAAGTGATAGCAAAGTAGAGATAAAGAAAGAAAGAAGCATAGACATACAATCACAGTCAAATACTGTCACACAGCACAGTAGCACTTGCAGCACTATAAACATCTGTTCAGGCTACAGCCGCTTAACTTCCCGAAGAAACAATGTGCCTATGAAACACGTCGTGTAGGGCTTCGGATTGATTTTGACCGCCCGAGGTTCTTTGACAAAATCTGAATCGAAGTACACAAGCGGTTCTTCTTTTTTTCATTTCGCCTCCATCTGAACGCAGCCACCGCGGCCGGGAATCGAACCCGGGACCTCGTGCGCAGCCGCGCAACGCGACCGCAGCGTGTTGAATTGATGAGGTGCAGGTAAAATACAGAGTCCTTTGAGGAACGCATGGTAGGATTACAAAGCCTCGGTAATTGAATAGCAAAGTTGTACCGAACCTTGCTAGAGTAAGCACGGGTGCTGTGATGGTTCGGCGAGACTCGTTTCTCAAATTTTATAGGGTTATAGGGTATTATAGTGTTTCTCAAAATTTATAGAGTAATACTCGGCGGAGACTGCAGCGTCAGAATTGCGCTTGTAAATCCTTGCAGACCTTTAGGGATCCTCTCTGAACTGACGCTGTGTAAATGTATGCCTATTAAGAGTTCGCATAAATATGCTAAAGTTTGTTGGTCGTGAACACTCGCACGTTGTCGTCATGGTAGAGCGAACAGCGTACTCGCACCGTTATGCGGCACACTCGAGAGGAACATTTGCTCGAGCTGCCGTAAGCTGGAATTCCATTCTTAGATAAAGGACAGAAGGAAGTGGTGCCAAAGGTGAGAAGCGAATTCCACGCGTTCCAAGCGGATAGCGCACTTCTTCCATTCTGGAGGAGAGCCATTCAGGCCTCGCTTTCTTGACTACAACGGCGTCTATGCGATAGCGCGTAGGTGCCTAAACAGGGAGACTTACGCACACATGTATTCCTTCATAGTGATGATGCTTTCTTTCAGCGCACATACCGCAAATGCGTCCGGTAATGGAGGGACAAAAGAGTATTATATATCGTCCACCAGCTGGAAAGCGTACCCTGGGGAAGCAATAAATCCCCGTAATAATGCCGCTCCGTGCGCGAGCGAGCTTCGTGCCCGCGGTGGGAAACTAAAATAAGGCGACAGCGTAGAGCGCGCTCGCGCAGCGGGGCTTCCCTTATCAGCTGCGCCGCACAAGCGGTCGATAAAGAAAGGGCAGAAAAGAAGAAAACGTTTCTCGGGGCCAACGCGTGGCGCCTACGGGAACCGCGAAAGAGAAGAGCGAAGCGCCCGCCCGCACGCTCGCATTGAGAGAGCTCGGCGCGCGCGATGTGAGATGCTGGCGCAAGTGCAGGGCAGGCGCAAGGTAGGGGAGTGGGAGAGGCCAGACTCTGGGCTTGTGCTCCCGCTCGTCATCTCTCGCGAGTGATCACGTGGCCGCGCTTTTTCCTTTTTTTTCTCTCGCTCTCTTTTTCACTGACGAGCGGAGCGAGAGGAAGCGGGCCCGTTTCCAGTACGTCACCTCACCTCGCCCGCTCCAACCGGCCGTGGGGAGGGAGAGAGGCGCGCGCTAGCTGCGTGTGCTGTGTGGCGGAGACCCGCCACAACAGAAGCACGCCTGCAACCACTGCAGGCCGGCTCCCGTCGGCAAAATCCGCCCTCTGTGCGCCGCTCATCGTTTCCCATCTGCGCGCCCTCCTTCGCTGCCCGTGGTGCCGGCGTGGTCGTTCCGAGACGATGCTCGTGCGCGTGGACGCCCGGCGAAGGCAACCTTCGGCGCTTCGCCGCCGCCCTGCCGCTCGCCGATGACCCGAGGCCACTCCGTGAGCTCGCTGGAGGAGATACCCTAATCGCCCATCATTGGCGCATCGTTCAACGAGTGCTGCTTCGTGACGGTCGCCGAACGCCCGGGCAGAGCTGCAAGGCGTGGGCCTCCCTTGTGTGCATCTAAGGAACGTCGTTGTGCCGGCGTGTTCTGATCGAGGATTTTTTCGTTTGACCACCCCGACCATCTCATGTGGTAGGTAGCACGTGTTTCATCTCGGTTGTGTGGCTTCATTTTGCTTTTAGGTGTTTGAAACCGGTCTATAATATATTCCGATGTTTTTCCCCATCATTCGTGTTGAACGAACTCGTTTCCAGAATTCCAGGTTTATTGAGCGTTTGATGACATCGTAAACGGGCGCTAGCACGTTCGATTGTCGCTTCTAGAGCTGCTCTTAGCCTCTTAATTTAGACCGTAATATTTGTCACAATTATAGTATAAAATGGTGCAAGGGTCTCTGAGCACAGTGTGTATAAAAATCCTGCACGTTTCTTTTAAATGCTGTATAACTGTCAGTTGTTTACCATTCTGGTAGACGTTCCTTGCAAAAATTAGTGCACGTTTCACCGACAAAATAGATTATTTTCCTGCCCCTCCCTTCAGTACAGGGTAGATTGTGCGGGTCCATTTCCATTTAGCTATACGCTTCTCCTGTTTTCTCTCTCTGTGTCTGTTATGTTCAAATTGCTTGTTTTTCTTTATTCTTTTTCCCTCCCTCACCAGTTTAGCACTCATACGGGAAGCAGTTGATTTTTTTTTTTTTTTTTACCAGAAAGGAGTCGCGAAAACAGGATACAGTAAAACAGTGGCAATAGCCACGCAGAGGGCACTGGTGTCCCAGTCTATATACCATCACAAATATAAACCTTTCCTAAACGGCGTGGAGGCCGCACTACACAGGCGATTTACGCTGCCAGCAAGTACACAGCACCATAATTTTCGTTTGCGCGTCTCGTCAGCTCAACGTTCGTTCCATGTGCCCAGATACATGGCTTGTTCTTCCCCTTTGCATCACGCAAGGTTGGTGGTTTTCACATTAGCAGTGACATGCATGTATCCGGTAGCACGCCACGTTACCACTATAGCATGAATACATACCTTGCATATCCCTTCCTCAGGTTATGTTGTTGGTTGTAAAAGCCCATTGCCTTAAAGCGACCAGCACGAAGCTACGCATATGCAACGCCACTCCATGCAGACGTGCCACCGTCGGTGATGGGTCTGCACTTGTCTGGTTTTCAAAGCTCGCGCGCGTGTATAGCGAGAGTTGTGAGCGTAAGAAAACATCCTACCTGACAGCGTAGTCGTGCTGCTTATCTATACTTGGCTGAGCCCCAAAGCAGCACGCGTTTGTTCAAGGTTGTTCGCTCCAACATGATCCCGATCGAAGTTACCGAGCTAAGCCGAGACTGCGGACGCAACCCTTCATCCCCTTAGTGAATAAAACATTAGGCTAAAATTTTACCTCATTACACTATACAGAAGAAGAAAAAAAGAAGGAACAGATCAGATATCAGAAACGATGCTCTAGTAGCATTTAAAGCTTTTGTCTTGGGAGATATCCCGCCATCTCTCACCGCCATGACTTCAATACTGTAAGCTCAATGGCACAAGACGCATAATTTGTTGCACGGGCTTCAAGCCCGTGCGGGGTCGCCAGCCTTAACCACTCCGGAAGCAACGGGTATACCGTCACCGCATTAAGCTGGCCTCCAAATTATTAATGATATGCTAACGAGACGCAGTCGCGATAACGGTGTTGCATATGCCCGCGTTCGGCAATAATCTACAACAAACGCGTCCAAGCCTGTAGCTGCGAAACCGCGAAATGCCGAGTTTACTGTTTGTCCTCCGCGTAACTTCACATGTCGTATATATATACACCTCTTTTTGTCAAACGCGTCGGCATCTTCGCACCATTACAGCGGGCCACCATCGCATCGCGATGCCCCCCTGTAATATTTATAAAACTTTACAATAAAACTAAGATCAGTTTAGGCTACTGTATCGTTCTTGCTATAGGTTCTTTCAAAGCTGGTACTTGCATTTACTTGGTGGGAAAGCGTTGATTGCTATACCCATAAAAATGAGTCCGACTTTCACTCCCGAATGACGGCGTCATTTCGTCATTATTACGTCCCGAATTGTGCGCAGAAATGTTGTCAAACGAATCATGTTGAGCCCTTGGTTCCTTTAAAATTAAATGCAGTTCTTTACCCATGAAAAGTAATTATAGTTCCTTTAAGACGCTGGCGAAATTCATCACGTCACGGAGAACTGGTGTGCGAATTTCTGTGTGACGTCATCATTCGTATTTTTTTTTTCTTTGCGTCTTTTGTAGCCTGCCAAGCCTCCGCTCGCAGCAAGAGTAACCGCTTCGTTAATGAAAGGCTTACTTTACCACCTCCGCTGAACGTAGTATTCTTCTTGTGTTTATCTTATATGGATACGTCTGCATACTTTCAATACCAACAAATCGTTAATCTGCGCGAGACCGCAGTCCCCCCCCCCCCCTCCACACACACACGCACTCTTTTTTTCTTAGCTTGTGCACATCGATCACATGAACACGGCACCACGTTCAACATACATATACCAAAAGGTTCTGAAAGGTGCTGTCCCGCCCAATAAAACGAATCAGTGGATAATATCCTGAAAACGCGTTGCTTGTAAATGACAAAGGCAATTCATTTCGTTCAATTCAAACTGCTGAGTTATTTTGGATCTTTATTAGTTTGCTGCTCATTTCTTCTTATCTATTATATCCCCCTCCCTTTTTCCCCAAGTCTGGAGCAGCCAATCGCGCACGGTTAACTTCCTCCTCCTCCTCCTCTCTCTCTCTCTCTCTCTCTCTCTATATATATATATATATATATATATATATATATATATAATGTGTGTGTGTGACATATGTCTACGGTGAAAAACCACCGGACCGTCGGGCGAAGCCGTTGCGCCGGTCGAGTCATATTTACAAACGCAAACGTGCTTAAACGTTCTCGCTGATCGTCGTCTGCGCCACCTAATGTGTGTACTACAATTCATTCCACTTTCGAGCCGTCGCCTTCCTCAAGTAAAGAAGCAAGCCCTCTTTCATCGTTCTTTATAGGCGTCGTATAAGTCTGCGCAAGCGGCACTCCCCGTGGAAGTGTGCTTTCTTATTTTTTTTTTTTCCACAATACCCTCGGTCCGCGGCACCCACGTTTGATCGCCAAGCTGACTGCCGGAATCTGCAGTCTTCGATCAGCCACTGTTTCGCGCTGCTGCTGGGCGGGCTCCATTGAGCAGATCGCGATCGACTTCCGTCGGTGACGATTTCCCCCAACGCGCCGCCGTTTGCCCGCATTGTGTCATCAGCACCTATGCGTATAGTCGGCATCGACGTTGGCGCGGCCTTGGTCGCTATAACGGGGTCGTGAGAAGAGGGAAGAAAAACGAACCGCAGCGAATCCTTTGACGCGTGACCATCGTGTTCGAAACGCGATTAGCGTTTGTGGGGTGTTTGATGTCGGCGCTGTTGTAATCTTGCTTTTGGGTTTTCGTAGCCTTGCAGAGCCTGATATCGCACGCGATAGGAAGTATCTCTTCCTTGTCAAGTACGCCTTCCATTGTCTTTCGACGTAGTGTACTGCGTTTCGAAATGCGTGCGATCGTAACTCGTATCCTTCGTTTTGTTTCTCGCGATAGCAAGTTAACAAACTCCTATCATTTGTCCATTAGCATATAAAGCTTGTTTTACTTGCGATATAGGAAGTTACACGTAGTATAATGTGACATTGGTCCGTGTCATCTTGTCTGAAGCCTTTATGTGTCATATAAAGCAACCAAAAAGGAGAAAAAGCGAGAAAATGAGCAAATGTGCACGCCGACATCTCGGAAGCAACGGCCGTCATTCGCCGAAAGCAAGTAGACGTAGCCACGGTGCTGCGTCACAGCAAACACACGTATCTTAACCACGGTGGAAGAATAAACTTCCACCGTGGTTCTTCCACCTTATTCTTCCACCGTGATCTTAACTAAGGCGCGTGGCATCCGCCTCTCGGTACAACAATCGCGCTCTTGAATCGGCGATTGACGAGCAAGAAAGAGCACGTGTGTCGGAAGCTCTGTGTCAAAGCGAGACTATGGTTGCCAAAAGCCTTTCCATGCAGTCGCAATTTTATGCGAAGGATATTGTTTCGTCATTGAAAACGTAGCTACTATGCTTGCTACTAATGCAAGCATACCAGCTGTTAATGAATTTGTGTTTCTCGATCCTTATAGAAAGACACGGGGTTTTACCACAAACGCAGGGCTAAAGTACTCTGAAAGCGGCCGTTTGTCGCGGAGAATGCGCATCGCGCCGTGTTAAACAACATAGCTGCAACACCTTGTGCTTCTGGGCGGAGGTGCGAGAATTTCGGTGGCTTGAATGTTTAACCTGCAGGGAGCGGCCGGTGGCAGATTGTTGCTAAAAGCTGCATCTGGTGGGGGTGCAGCTGCTTACTGGTGATGATTGTGAGGATGAAGATGGTTAATGGCGAGTCACTTCTATAGGTTTAAATGAGCACTAGCCTGGCATTTCCGTCTTGCATTTTTTAAAATTTTAATGATGTTCTCGACATTAGTTCCCCTCCCTCCCGCCCCCCCCCTCCCCATAAGAAAAGAGGATATAATAATCTCAAGCCTCAGAGCGCCCGAAATCGTGTACTATTAAACCTTTTCTACAACAATTTTGGATTTCGTTTGTCATAATGTGTTCACGTGAGAGCACGGCATCGCGACGTTTTGGCTCTTGCTCCAGCTCGCTCAGCTGCCTGCTGGTCAGCACCTTCACTCGTTTTTCGACCCGGTGTAGCAGCATAGCAGACGGCCGAGGGAGCCGGAGCGAGTGGCATAACGGTGAGAAAAACGTCACGATGTCCTGCTCCCACGTGACCACCTTCTGTGTCGCGACGTCACGGCACATGCACCGCCTGATAAACGAAATATTTATAGGGCGCACTGAGGCTTGCCAGCATACTTTTTTCAGGATATCGAGGTGGCGGACCTTCACTTTCACAAAAAAAGAGTGAAAAGTCGGAAATTTCATGCCCGCATACTTCTTTGAATGAGCCGAATTGAAATGAAAAAAAAAAGGTTAGTATGATGTAAAATGATAAATTGCAATAATGTGACGACGAAATGATTAACTGAATGAAATTGCGGCTTCATAGTGAAAAAAAAAGTTTTTTTTTTCGGAGATATGCTCTGGCAGCCTGACGTACGACCTGTGGAAAAACCAAGTTGCAACGCACAAGGCCAAACAACTTCCAAGTGGCGTGGAAAGAATTTATATGCAAGCAAATATTACGAGATTGCTACGTGCTTGTAGATATACCAAAGTGGTGAAGGAGGCGCACATACGTACGGTTGTCTAACCAAACAGCGAAAGCGTTGGCTTATCCGTGCGATGTGGTATGCCCCGCTGTCAGTGTTGTTCAAGGTGGCCAGGCTGGACATAGCATTGCGCTATGGGGAACCAGCGCTGGCCAGGAGGCGCTACGACAGTTTTAGTGTGCAAGTAAAATATGCTGACTGCGTCCGTTAGGGAGGCTACGAAGATGACACAACATATTTAACGATAACATACGCGCGCCTACATCGACGTTTTCTTGGCCCAATGCGGCCAGTCAAGTCCACGGACATGCGCGTTGAGCGCATGCGCTGCTACGTCCTGGCACGTCGGTTCCCTGTCTTGTGAGGAGCCGTGAAAAGTGCGTCTCGGGGCGATCGGTGAATTTGCTGACACGAAATTACGGTACGTGCTACTGAAAGCTGTGTCCACCACTCGCTATAGGCTGTGTGTTACGGCGCTGCTGTTGGCACGCGAAGCTTCAGCGCTGGTTGCCCATTGAGGCGGTGTAACGAGGTTCGAATCATGATGCGCTTATGGTCACAAACACCTATATATAGGAAAAAAAGAAAAAGCTGGAACGGATGATGCTGACAGTACAAAGCTATGTACACCAAACAACCTTCTCTTGTTGCTGAGCGCTGTTAGCGCGAGCAATGTCGTCATGTCCAACAATCGTCGATGGAACGGCTTCTCACGCTGACACATACCGTCTGTGCGTTATAGTGAGGCATAAAAACTATTTGAGCTGTACTCGTATATTAGCAAATTACCCGTCTACAAATACCCCCCCAAAGAGAGAAAAGGACTCATTTACTATCAGGAGAAGCTTGGTTATGAGCTGCGAAAGACGCATTTAAACGGAAGGCGGGTGGCGACGCCGCCTTGAAGTTCCCGTGCCAGGTTGCCGTGACGTCATGAATTTTGGCGGCGCCTGCTCGAGCCTAGTTAATTTTTCTCGGTATAGAGATGCGCTACATACATTGTGTTACCAAAAGAGCCAAATACGAACTTAGCAGTTTCAAGAACACTTAGACAAAGCGGCCCAAATGCAATGAAAGGTACTTTAATATCAATGACGTCAGACAGACTAACCGTTGTTGGGGTTTCGGCGACGATTCGAAAGGCCTTTATCGTGCCCCCCCCCCCCTCTCTCTTTGTGCTTTCTCTTTAGTGGCTTCCCTTTAAGAAACAGTCGCATATATCCGCAGCGTAATAAAAATCGCACGCGTTATCGTGAGTGCATGATTCGACGCGGCGCTGCTACGACACACACACACACACACACACACACACACACACACACACACACACACACACACACACACACACACACACACACACACACACACACACACACACACACACACACACACACACACACACACACACACACACACACACACACACACACACACACACACACACACACACACACACACACACACACACACACACACACACACACACACACACACACACACACACACACACACACACACACACACACACACACACACACACACACACACACACACACACACACACACACACACACACACACACACACACACACACACACACACACACACACACACACACACACACACACACACACACACACACACACACACACACACACACACACACACACACACACACACACACACACACACACACACACACACACACACACACACACACACACACACACACACACACACACACACACACACACACACACACACACACACACACACACACACACACACACACACACACACACACACACACACACACACACACACACACACACACACACACACACACACACACACACACACACACACACACACACACACACACACACACACACACACACACACACACACACACACACACACACACACACACACACACACACACACACACACACACACACACACACACACACACACACACACACACACACACACACACACACACACACACACACACACACACACACACACACACACACACACAAGAAGCTTTGTTAATTCGGCCCCAAGATTATATGGTGCAACCATTTTTTTGTGTTTAGCTTTATTGACCTCTTCTCATGCATCGCGCCTAGTCACCTATCTTTTGCAAAACGCAGAAGCCATTGGCAGGAGGCCTTGGCTAATAATATGCCCAACATGGCTGGCACCTGCTCTAACAAACAGTTCCAGGGTTAGCAAGTGTATTTGTGTGTGAGAGAGTATGAGCTCTGACCAATGCGCTGCACCCGCCCGATTCTTCACAGCGAGAAACGTCAGTGAACCTTAAAGGTTGCGTTACATAAACTGCTTAGTCAGTTCGTTGCCACCTGCACATGTCTACGTTCATGTCTGCACATGCCACCTGCGTGTCACCTGCACATGTCTAGGCTGCACGCTAGAGCTTTTGTAGTGATAAACCGTTTGGTCAATTTAGCGGAGTAGCAATATATTATGGTTGCAGCTACCGCGTAGCCACCGTCACCGGAAAGTTCACCGCGTGGTTGGCAGATGACCTTTACACCACCATGCAATGGCCACGCCCCGTCAACGCGCACGCGCGCGAAAGCTGACCCCCTGCAATTAGTCGACGCATGTAGTGACGGGTGTCATCAAATGAAAAACAAAAAGGGCGCCCTTAACGACTTGGTGGCCCGTTCTGGACTGAAAAAAGAAAGAAAGAGAGAGAGAGAGAGAGAGAGAGAGAGAGACACGTTGATTGTTTGAGGCATATAAGACCGCTATATGAACACATACACTTAAGATGAGAGTAAAGGAGGACTGCCATTGCAGTGAATACTCGTTCGAGTACTTCGTGTTCTCCTCGGAGTTCGTGGCGGTTTGTGTCAGGGCTCTCTCAGTCAAGTTCAACGCTCCGCGCGCGAGCTTGAAAATCTCGCTAACACTCACAAAGCGGAGCCAACGCGGAGCATTTGGGCGGGGGCCGGAGCTGCACCCCAAGGTCGCCTCCCCTCCCCCCCTCCTCTTTTTTTTCTTTGACGCTGCTGCTAGAAGCGCCTGCCGTCTGCACCGACGCCCGTGTGCAGCCGCTGCCAGAAATCACGCGCGGTGGCCCACATCCGATCGCGGCGTTCGGAACGTGGTCCGCGAAGAGAGGCCGTCGGTGGGAACGTTCTGGCGCTAGGTTAACGTTTCAGCTTTACACACCGCTTTTGCCAGGGTGCCGCCTGCGCATGCCGTTACTTTCACTTGGTTAAGGGATGTTGTTTTCACTGGATTATATTTCTTTTATCCGTGAAAGTTGGGACAAAATCGGACATGATCAAGCAATCATTCAAAATCTTGCAAACACGCAAAATACTGTAAAATCATTGACCTAACCCACCCTTTCAACTTAATCAAGTTGGATCGTGCTAGAAAACTTGGGATTTTTAAGAGAAGACAAAATGAAGTTTACTACTGCACCATCTATATTTGTCGCGGTGAAGCGCATAACTCCACTGGGAGGTTTGACTTCGCATAGTTTGTGTTCCTGTGTAACAATAATGATTCTCGTAGTAAACATATTGTACTATTTCACTTGCTTCATATTTAAGCATTCACGTCAGTCACATTTGCCTTAAGAAAGTGGCTTACAGCACAGTAAGGAAAATGTTGACATGTACGATTAAGCTCAAGAGAAAGCTTTAGTTTGGGAGCTCCTATCTAAATACACGGGGACAAAGAAATTGTTTTGCTTGGCATCCACTGCACTAAATTCCATGAGGTTAATTGTAGGTAAAATAAAAAGTGAAAACCCCCCAGTTGCTGCACCAAGCATATTTTTGTTTTTATTGAGTCCATCAACTTACGGCGGACACGTAATCTTGTAAAACATACACAAATACCCAAGACGGTGGACGCGAGGATGTCCACCAGCGCGATAGCTTAAGTAATTTGTGGGGTTTACGATCACTGAGATGATTAACGGATTATTCATGGCGTTTTGCGTTCCAGAACAACTATGGTATGGATGTACTGGAATCGGGCAGTGTGTCGTCCGGGGGCGAAAATGGGCCTCTTTATGCGGTGACGGCCGGGGTGCGGGAGCACGGATGGATGGATGGATGGATGGATGGATGGATGGATGGATGGATGGATGGATGGATGGATGGATGGATGGATGGACGGACGGACGGACGCACGGATGGATGGATGGGTGGACGTATGTATGTATGTATGTATGTATGTATGTATGTATGTATGTATGTATGTATGTATGTATGTACGTACGTACGTACAAACATACGTACGTAAGTACGTACGTACGTACGTACGTACATACATACATACATACATACATACATACATACATACATACATACATACATACATACATACATACATACATACATACATACATACATACATACATACATACATACATACATACATACATACATACATACATACATACATACATACATACATACATACATACTGTTATACTGCCTAGTGTCTTACCTAGGTTAAAGAAAAAGAAAAAAACAACGCACGATGAATTCCCATAACCAAATTTTCTGACCCCCTTTTGTGAACTTTGTTTCTGTACGTCTCCTTTTTTTTTGTAGTTTCCCTATTTTTCTTCCGCCAATCTTCCAATCGCCTCTTACTAATCTCTATGTGGACATGCTTACTTTTCCCCTGCTCTCGCTGAACCGAAGGGCTTCAAGGAGTCCAGTAGTGCTTGAATTGACCGCTAGGCAGATATCTTCACATTCTAATAAAACATGCACCATCGCTTCCCTAGCTTTACCGCAGCAGGCACATGCTTCTTCTTCGTTCTTATATCTCGCTTTATACGTGCGTGTTCTAAGGCATCCTGATCTCGCTTCGAAAAGTAATGAGCTTCCCTTTGAGTTATCATAAATTGTTTCTTTCCTGATTTAGTTTTTTCCTAGTTAGTCATGGGGCAGGTTTCTTTTCCATTTCCGCCACCCATGAGATTATTTCAGCCTCTCTGACTTCCGCTTGAAGTTCTTTGTTGCTGTGTTGCTCACCACACAGGCCGCATGCTTGCTGGTAAGCTTCCTAGTTCTTTTCTTCCATTGTGAATCAATGTTTTTTTCTGTACAAATACCTCAACACTTTCATAGACCATTTACTTTCTTCCATATTCTTCAGTCCTTCTTTATAATCAATTTTACTGTGAGCTTCCCTCACTTCTATACTTGTCCAGCCCATATCAACCTGCACAGCTTCATTTGTAATCTTCCCGTGAGCACCCAATGCGAGGTGTCCCACTGGCCATTGGTTGCCATCGAGTACTTATTGTACCCCCGATTTCAAGCAAATAACCGCATTTCCAAAAGTAAGTCCTGGAACCATTACACCTTTCCACATACCTCGGAGCACCTCGTACCTATTCTATCCCCATAGCGCTCTGTGCTTATTATGGCTGCATTTCGCTTTCCTTTACTGTTATTGTTTTTTCCTGTGTTTCCATATATATATTGCCTTCGTTTATCCCTATACCAAGGTATTTACATTCTGTTACCCGAGCTATTTCCTGGCCCTGTATCGCCACTGTCGGTTCACTGTTTTCATTGAATACCATAGCACCTGATTTTCTAACGATAAATTTCAAACGTAAATTCTCGCCTTCCTGTCTATTAGCCAGAAGTTGCAAATCACCTTGCTTGTTAGCTAGCAACGCAATGTCGTCCGCATAATATAAACCTGGAAGCTGCTGCTCTGCTACTGTACCCGCCTTGAGAGAGTAAACCCGGTATTACTTCCTTCTAGCGCCCTCTCCATCCTCACCATGTACATCACAAACAGTACGGATAATTCATGGGGTTTTGCGTTCGAGAGCAACTATACCATGCATAACTATGGGGCTGTGCGACGTCATAGTGAGGGGCTCCGGATTAATGCCAACCATCCTGCAGGGGTTCTTTGACGTACACCTATATCTAAGCACGCAAGGGTTGTTGCATATCGCCACCACCGAAACGAGGCCGCTGCGGCCACGAGACGTTCATTCAAGGGATCGCCAGCCGTTTGTGCGCAGGCGCGAGTAAGAGTGGGCGTGAGAGAGAAAGCCTAGGGGCTTTTCCTCCTTGAATATATGACTCTGCCTAGGCACTACGGAGGAGGTTTCTTTGCGCGTGTTGTGTGCATTTGTCTCCTAGACATGTCAGCATTGCGGAATGTGGTCGAGTTTGTTTACGCTCCGCCGCTGGCTGCCCGCGCGGTGAGGCAGTGGCACGGACTCCCAATTTGGTGATCGCTGTGTCTGAAGGGGCAAGATTCTGACTGGTGTTGTATAAGTCGCGGGTCGCTTTTTTTCTTCGTGACGATAGAGTGGATCGTTTACAAGCAGTGCTCCAGGAGGGCACATGTAACCGGCAAACGGAGGCCTCAGGAGAGCACCTGAGGTTATAGTAAAGCAGGCGGCGCGGGATCTCCAGGGCACCCAAGGGGTAGCGAGGGGATCAAAGCTGGAAGCAGGGCGGCCCGTGGGTTGAGGCCGCGGTGGCCGAAGCGTGGCAGGGTTTGCATAAAAAATTGGCTGTCCGTGATAGCGGACAGCCGATCTTATACACCCCTGGCACGCGCAGGCCTCGGTGGTGGTAGTGGTAAACATTTATTACTTGAGCCTTTTTACAACGTTACTTGTGTGAGGGCCCTGGAGCGCGTAGGGTGTCCGGGAGTTTGTGGCCCTCGGCGACTCTCAAAGCCCGGTCCACCACCCGTATTTGGTCGGCTGGGTTGGAGCTAGACACCGTGGTCTCCCATCCCTCGACGTCGGTGAGTTGCCACTCAGAGGGTGGCTGGAGCTCAGGGCATAAGAACATTATGTGATCGAAGTTGGCTCTAGGCGCGCCGCAGAGCGTACGCTCCTGTCGATATACGCCTGGATGAACCAGGGCGAGAAAAGCTGGAGAAAGAAAAGTTTGTGCCTGAAGCTGGCGCCAGGTACCTTGTTGGAATTTTGTTAAGGATTTATCTGGGGGAGGATATCTCAACCGCATTTCGCGGTAGTGGAGGGTGATCTCGTGATATTCGACCAATCGGTCTCTGGCGTTATCCAGGTCATCGGACGGCGTGGCTCGGTTGGCGGCTACTCGAGCGATAGAATGGGCCACCTCACTGCCTGGATGACCTGCGTGCGCGGGCACCCAGATGAGCTTAATTGGTCTGAGGGGGGTCTGATGATTGAGAATTTTCAGTGCCGGTTCATGAACTCGGCCTTTCGAGTAGTTGCAGGTTGCAGTTTTGGAGTCGCTAAGGATAACCTCGGCAGCGGTGGTTGAGATGGCCAGCGCTATGGCAGCCTCCTCCACGAGCCCCAACCCACGGACCAGTCCGGTTTCTAGCTTTCGTGTCCCCGTTGCCGCTTTGGTGTTATGGAGGCGCCGCCAATAATGCGAAAGAATGGCACATTGTTACAGTTAGTAAAAAACACGATTGAATAAATATAATTACGTCCAACCGCCAACTTGTGACGTTGAGTTCAGTACTACCGCGCCCCGCGACTTCTGCAACACCAGTCAATACTTTGCCTCTGAATGTACGTCGGACAGATTTTGTCGCGCCTGCGGCGCTGGTGCTGAGTCAGTCATCGTCACCGGCGGCCTTTCAGCCACTTGCGCTCAGCCGCGGTTGCTAAGGCGCTCTGCATTTTCAATATATGCGGTCCAGGCTCTACTACGGTCGCTACTGCTCACACAGAAACATCTGTGATGTTATTTACAAGGTACATTGCCGTAAGACGCGAGAAAGCTATGATCTTCCACGACTGACTTAGCACGAGCGCTGCAGGTGCGAGAGAGTCTGTCTTACACAGCGGTCGCCAAATCGGGCGTCAGTGCCCGTTGCTTCACCTTGTTTACCGCACCGGCAGCCAGCGTCTGAGCGTAAACAAACTAGACCCCACTCCGAAATGCCGGCACGCCTATGTACAAACGCTTACAACACGCGCTAAGAAACACCCTCCGTAGTGCCTAGGCAGAGTCATATATTCAAGGAGCAAAATCCCCCCGATGTTCTTTCTCATGCCCGCTATTACTCGCGCCTGCGCACAAACGGCTGGCGATCCCTCAAATGAACGTCCCGGCTGCGGCCTGGAGTCGAATCTGCCGCCTCGTGCTCACAAGTACTTCACCTGACGTCACTGTTTTCTTCTAACCCCTCGGATGTTCCTCTCGTTCGCTGCGCATGTGCGAAATTTACCGCACCAACTCACCGCGTTTGCTGCTTAAGTGCGCGTGTTTCGCGAAATAAACGTTCTTGCAAGAGCTGTTGCTGCGCCGGGGACCCTTGTTTATTGATGAGCTGTAGTACCCTTGCAGGAGATGCGTTGTCAAAATCCGTGACGTCACGGGAAGTACTTGAGATGTCAGGCAAGTGTGCACGCAGGGCGTGACTGACGTTTTCGGTTTCTCAGAATTGCAATTTACCCAGACTGGATTATCTCTTTTATACTGTCTCTCCAATAAATTCGTTCATTATTTTTCGGAAGGTATTTCTCTGCCTCACCTTGCACATCGTACCCGCTTACTATAAGTAAAACTTAAACGACACACTCTTGCCACTGAACTTGCCGCCTCGATCGCCTTGCGTGCATGCACTTAGGTCATATGCATGCGATGCATCATCGGCCCTTTTCATGGCCGGTGCTTCCTTTGTCGTCGCCCATATGCGACCCTTATCTTCAGAAGCGCGCGCGATGAGGGTATCATAGATCACCGGCGCGCTCGGTCGTCGAATAGGGCTTGTTGGTCGACCTTGATGCGGGGCACAGGAATATGATGCGAAAGCTGCCCGCTTTCTCGTCTTAAACAGAGGCATGCACGCGTGCGGGTGTGTGCGTTTCGCGAAGGATTTCCGTCCATGTAAATGACGATAAAAACAGAGGAGATGGAATCGTAGTAGTTAATAGAAAACTCTTCGCATACACTCTCGAATAACTGTGCCTATTACAGTAAACAGAAATAACAAATAATTATAATATTCTTGTGAAGCCACCGAGAAGCAATAATAAGATCTTGGTGCAGGCACTTCCATAAAAAGAAAACAAATAACGACCATCGAAGTGATTTGAAGATGTGCACTTATATATAGATTAAGGAAATCCACATGCAGCAAGAATATTGAAGTCTCAAAACATTTGGATATCTCTCCCTGTCCCCCTCAAATTGCTCTTGTATGAGTGCCGTCACCTTAGCTTTCCACGTCGTTTCCAGACATAATATAGGAAGAAGAAAAAAGTGTAAATTGATAATCTTTACTAAAGGTCAGCGGCGACACATACTTTCTCTTATTTTTCTTGCTCATTTTTTTTTTCAATTACGAAACGAATAATTTATTCGATCCAGTCGGTCGTCACCGCATGGAAGCTACTTATTGTATGTTCGCGTGACAAGTGGTACTTCATATCAGACCTATATGTGTGAGGCGCTTAACGCATCACAACAGTTTACACAGCATTGATGGGCGAAATCTCGCTGCGACATATGCGCAAGAGAACCGATGCACGTAGGGCGCCACAACACGAAGCTCCAACGAGCTGGCGTTATGTGCAAGAGCGCTACGTGTGAAAGCGTGTGCCGACTGTTGCATACTAAAGCATGTGACAGCAAGCGCTGACGCCGCGAATTTTCATCCCAACCACACCCATCGCGTTGTGACAATAGTGAAGACTAAAGAAAAAAAAATGCAAGGAGGGCGTGGGGGTTAGTAGGGTGCTTAGATTCCCGACCACGTTTCCAACCTTGTTCGTGAAAATGGCAGGTGGCCTAAATTAAAGGCGCAACACTGAGTCGTCACTCTAAAGCTCTTGCGGTGTTTTAATCGACTTCAAGCAAAATAAAAGCAAGCTGCTGCTCCACATAGCTTACCGCACGCACAATGGGAGGATTGGTGCCGACAGAGACGTAGGCAAGTATCGGAATAAAAGAAGCAGAGAACACGCGAGAACGTATACATCATCCAACACCTTGTTTCGCAATCGTTGCTTTGGTAGAGAAAACAGAAGGGCGGAAACGTGAAAGCAAAAAAGAAAGAGAGAGAAAGGACAGAAGAAAAAATAATAAACCGAGCGAGTGGAAGACCCCCCGCGAGCCTCTTGGGACGCGACGAGCGGAAATTCCCTATTTGTGTATAGGGGCAGCAACAATAGGAGTGTGCGGGGGGAACGTGCTATTCGTTGCGCCAGCGAGTGGGGCGCAGCCGCGGTCTCGGAGTTGGAAAATATCGCCTTTCGCAAGCAGACGTGTGGAGGAGGTCTTGAACGCACAATCTCTGAAGGAGAGATGAACTTGAAATAGTAACTCGGGGGTGGGCGTGCTTTAGGATGTTTGCGTGCGTGCATGCGTGCGCGTCTGTGTGTGTGTGCACAAACACGTGCGCTGAGCTTTGTGATGCTCACCTGCATGATGTCGTGTGCTAGAAGTGCAGGCAGAAAAAAAAAAGAAAAAGAACGAAAGCAGGTGCCGCCCGCCTACCCTTGTCTCTCTAACTGCGCACAGTGCGGCGAAAGCTTACAGGTCGCATACGTCAAGCAGGAACTGGAGTCAAGAATCCGTTGTCCCCTGGTAATCCGTTCTTGGGCAGCGCACACTCAAGTGAAACACGAGAAAGAAGACAGAATCCACCCGTGCATGATTCTTGCTTTGTGCACGAAAGGATTAGCACAGTATTTGCAGATCACAACAAGTAACTCCCCTTTGCTGTTTTTCTGAGACCAGCTGGTCGCTACTCTGTCCTGATTTGCAGACGCAGCCTCTAGTTTTCGCTGTGCTGCACAGTGTCGATGAAATGGAGTGTATAGATGGCGTGCCTTCTATGGGTTCCCAGGCAGCACTTCCAGAATAGGAGCCACCCGCACCACCGCGTTCTGGCCACGCGAGACAAAATAGGGGGTGACGGAGACAAGACAAAAGGAGACGGAGATAGGAGACAAAATAGGGGGTGCCTGTGCACATGATGCGAGTGGCGCCGTTTTCTTGCTCTTCGTTTCGAGGATGTTTCTAAGCTCAAGAAAGAGAATGTATGCGCATCGAGGAAAAGAGAGAAATGGGAAGAAGAGGGGGGGGGGGGGTTGAGTAGAGATGAGAGTGTGATGACTGGTGCCAAAGAAAAGGACAATCGCGTGCAATAATACAAAAGAACTTGGGAGCCAGAGATGGTGATCACAGCTCGCGAATCAATTCCACCGCCGGTCATTTCCTGCTCGTGCGCGATCTCCTTTTGCGCACAATGGCGCATTGCCGTCAGGGCGAATGCACTGGCTGCTGTGCAACGCAGAGAAAACGCACGGAAGGTCAGGTGGCACTTGGAACGAAAAGAAACTGCCGCATTTCCTCGGCTGCTAGACTCAGGAGACACAGTTTCATAAGCGAGAAGTCGCGCTAATGTGTGAGAAAAATGCTTACGCACGCGTCAAGGACGGTCAGATTGAAAATATGAGGTTGATATTTAGCTTATGATAGTGGTTCCGGGAGTAAGTTGTTCGTGTTACACATTTAGTGCCATTGTCTGCAGCTACACCCACGATGAATATTTCCACACAGAGAGGTAGGAAAGGAGGACGCTTCTCCGCAGAGAAAGGAATTCCAGCCCGACCGGAAGACATCGCCCACTTGCTGCTGCACCGACCGTGCTACGTGAATGTAGGACTCATTCTTGTGGAAATGGCTGCGCGCGCACTTATAGAAAAAGCACCTCTGGCTATCTCCCGGCTGCTTGATCCTCGGGCATGATGGGCACGATTAAAGAAGGCTTCGCTTCTCTCAAGCGCGTTTGATACCGTTAGGACTTCGTGCGGGAAATTCTTGTGTATAGGGTCTTGCCGTGAATGCACTTATGGGTGTCACGTGCAAAGAAATGACAAATCTCACGTCAATAGCAACATAACTGCCTGACAACAAAATCACACAGGAGCAAGTATCTGCAACTGAATGAAGTATGTGTCGGCTGCAGCAAAAGTCTAAAGACGAGTGAGCATACTGTAATGGAATAGGAGCTGCTGAGATTTAAAGCTGACGGGAGGGTTAACCAGTGATTGATCGAGACGAGCAAGAGGCGTAGAGTATCGGTGCAAAAATACCTTGAATTAAGAGCTGAAGCTGAGGGGCCCTTACAGGCGTACGTATAACATTAGAATACATATAGAGATATAGGTTTTAATTAAGCGAAATAATATAAAATAAAAATACGCAAACTTCTAGACTGCAATATACGTAGTAAAACCTGATTAGCTCGGCTCGGTGACCATCTGTCGCCGCCCCGTCTCAAGGGGGACGTCAACGGAAATCGCCATCAACTCGAGATTTCAGGCTTGTGGCGGGCCGGGTAATATCGAAACACTGCTTCAGGAGCATCGTTTTGTGACCTAGCACGCTTCGTCGTATCCGTTAGTGCGGCAGCGCAGCTGATGCGTTCTAGTATATATGTATATACAAGGAAGTGGACTTCACCGGAAGGACGGGGCGAGCGGTCTCGCTTCTTCCGCCGCGTGCGACGTCCTCTGCGCGCGCACTTCTCGGCATTGTTTACAGAGCGCGATTCTAGTGGGCTGTCGACGTGCGGCACGGTGTCACTTACAGGCAGATGTATTATATTATATAGAGGAAGAAGTGGGTGATGAGTGATTGCTCGAACAGAGGCGCCACACCGGCCGCTGATGCGCCATGAGCTGCGGCCAGGAGACGTGCGCTGCAGGCTGATTTTGTTGGTGGTCTGCCTGCTGCGAAGAAAGGTCAAGGCGGAAGGCTCGTTGCGCCTGCGATAATGGATGATGGTTGGGAGAGGTCTGCTTATTAGGCGCCAAAGGGATTCGACGGAACGGAAAGAAAGTATTGTACTCACAAAGGATAAAAATCCGGAGTGCGATGTTGACGAGTAGTGAATACAAAAATAAGGACGGGGACGCAACTGCGTGTGCACATGGAGGTGCGTGGGTGAAATGTCGCGGATTCTACTTGAAAAAGCTACATCACGCAAGCTGCAGAAATGACCGGCTACATACATAGCACAGAGACGTGTATAGCTGCCGCATTCTTAATAGGCGATGATGAGGGCGATGGCGAAAGGGAGTTTCAAGTTGTTTACACGTTTGTTCTTAATAGGCGAGTGAAGGAGGAACGACCTGTTCGCAGCTGTGAGTTTACTGCCCATGTGATAAGTATCTCCTTACAAACTTCTTTAATTACATTTGCGTTGGTTAAATAAACTCGAGAGTGTTGTCGTTTCTCAGCGTGCGCATTAAATGTGCAAGGCCGCGCGTTCGAACCGAAGAAAAGCTTCTCGAAACGACGCCATTCAGGCACTGATGCAGAGAAAGAAAGAAAAAAAGAACGCTAACAAAGATCTGAATTCTGCGGGAGTCGCGCAAGAACGATTGTGTATAATAGATAGATGGTGGCCGCGAGTCATTGTCCTCCGAAGTGAGGCACGTTCTTTTTTTCTTATCATTTGTGTCCTGCACACTGACCGCGGCGAAGGAAAGGAGCAAGCTCCTCTGGCATCGCGCAGTCAAGGCAACGACAAGCGGGCGCAGGCTTTTGTCTCTGCGACATGACCACCGCCCCCCCCCCTCCCCCCGCTGCTCTTTTATCCTCCTCTGGGAATGCTGCCGCTGCACGCGCTGCTGCACCGGCGCAATGCGAGCGAGCCGGAAATCGTGGTGCTCGGCCCGCGTGGAGTGACCGCGCACGAGAGCTGACCGCAGCACAGGCCGGCTTTTAGCGCCTTTGTTCTTGGTCCTGGGAGGTCGTCCGGCTTTCCCCAAAAGATTGCATTGTGCATAGAGGTCCTGCGGACGGAGAGCTCAGATCGCAAAGTGTATACCGCCACAATAATAGCCTTGCTGCTGCTGTTTCCAACACGATGCTTACCGCGATGATGGATCGATCTGTGACTTCGCTCCCGACGTGGTTGCAGAAGTGACGATTGGGAGAGTGACTTAAATAAGCACGGCTTGAGTGGCGGGCTGCTCGGGATTCCATCAACAGGGCGATGTAGAGAAATTCTGGCTCCAAAGGTAGGACAATATAGCGCTTGCAAGTTTCTGCCCTTTCGTCTTTTTTTTTCCCCTCCTCGTGCTTCATTTTTCAATAGTCTCAAGTAGTTAGACTGCTCACCCGTGGGCAAAATAGTACGCATACATCGAGGGTTCTGCGGAAGAAGTAGCTTTTTTACCTTTCCCTTTATATGCGACCGCGTCTCGAGAAGGCTATTTTTTGTGAAAAATAATTGTCTGCATTTTGTTAAGATGTATAAAATTTTGATTATACACTGGAAGTTGTTATGTGTCCTCTAGGGAGCGTTCTGCCGCAAATATTTTTCAAATCGGCTCGTTAATAGCCGAGATAGAAATATTTCAGTGCGGCGAACCCGTGATTTCAGCAGGCGGGCTCCACGCCAGGCAAGGCGCTCTCTCCACTCGCCCTGTCTAGCCTACGCAAGCGAAATGCCTTCCCTGCGTTGACCTCGAGGATCGCGTGACGCATACGTCAAAGGCCGCGCCTTCATTTTTATTTATTGATATTTTTGCTCCTCGCTTTCTTTTTTTTTTTTTTTTTAGGCGCTACGCACTTCCGCCGACAGCGTCGCGCGCGAGCGGTAGTCTCGTTCGCAGCGCATGATTTTGCGCGCTGCACTCAAGGAAACACGACTAGCGGTATAATTCAGTGCTACACTAATACTGAGGCATAACAAGCGGATCGCAGAGCCTGATCACGCGCTGGAACGCGGTAGAAAATGGCATAATTTCGGTACCTGCGCACATGACCGCACGACCGTGGGAACAAGCAGACGAAGCGGAAATACATCTCCCTTGCTTCAGTGCGAAGTAAAACAAAAAAACGCGAAAACATTCCGTTTGTGTGTTTTATTATTAATCCAAACTTCAATTCGTCAATTCAAGCAACAGATCGCACAGATAAGAGATGTTCTCTTGAATAATTCTCGAAGGCACTTGTCACCAGCGCCTTCACACTGCGGACTCGATTACATAGGCGCAGGGGCACGATAACGTCACCGTCTGGCTTGGAGCGCGGCGGCCGCGAGTGAAGACGGAAACGGCGTTCGGATTGAAATTTCAGATCTTTCCGCGGCGAGTGGCGATGTAATACTTTGCAGACATGATTGTTATCGGGCAGTGTATGTTCTGCGCTTGTCAGCTCAAAATGGCCATACCTGCAGGTGAGGGGCCCTTTAAGGAAATCGCAGTTTGGAACAGCACAGTTTCCTCTTCTTCTTTAAGGGCATTTCTAGACGAGCTGCAGACTCTTGTTTGTTCAGGTCACGAAGTGTTCTGATCCGCTAGATCAATAACACCGCGCTGTGGTTGCGACGAGTGCAACTGTGCTAGGATTATTACTTCTGTGAATATATGTGAAAAAGCAGTCCCTTTATTTGTATTATTATCATTTCTTCATTCTTGCGCGTGTAATTCTTCATTGTATTGTAAATATTGACTGTACCTCCATTCCTGCTGTGACCCTTCGGGGGTTAACAGTATCAACAAACAAACAAACGAACAAGCAAAGAAACAAACACAGTTATCGAGGTGTTGTTTGTGCACCCATGGCAGGCTCCAACGCGCCCTAATAAGTACCTTGTCCTCATTTCAGTAACGATGTTACGGTTTGGAATGGTCGTGCCTTAAAAATTTTGTCGCAGGGTGCTGAGCTCTGTTGGGAGAATGCTGTCAGAATCCTTGTATGTAGATAGAAGCAAATGAAATGTTTTGAGTCGATGATGTTGTGAGGCCAGCTACCGTTCCCGCAACAATATGCATCTTCAACGTTGGTCAAATTCAGTGGTGCAAACAAAGTTTCGTTTAATTCTTTCTTCTTTTGTTTCACCGTTGGTATCTATCTATCTATCTATCTATCTATCTATCTATCTATCTATCTATCTATCTATCTATCTATCTATCTATCTATCTATCTATCTATCTATCTATCTATCTATCTATCTATCTATCTATCTATCTATCTATCTATCTATCTATCTATCTATCTAATCTCGCCTTTGATCGAACTGCTGACAACGAAACACCAACAACTTTACACTTTTGTGATTTAGAGGAGAAGCATTTAGAGCAGTATAATTGGACTGCGCTTGAAAAGTTGTTTTGCCACGCGTCTCCTGAACAGACTAAACTTAAGAAAAAGCAATTTGGCAAACAAAAAGAACGATGAAAATACAAGCTATCTCCCTCCTTCCTCAGGGAAAAAAAAAGGATACAGCAGAAATTAATGAAGGACACAAGAAGAGAGAGAGAGAGAGAGGAAAAAAAAGGGAAGGAAAGCGCCATGCGCGACGGCCGTCGCCGAATGAAACGCGGGCTCCTTAAGCCGGCCCTGCTTGCGTCGCCTCCCGTAGGCCGCTCCTGTCACTCCACAGCTGTCCCAGTTTCATCTATTTTTCTCGTCGGTTTTTGCAGACCGGCTCGCAAAGGTCGTCGGTTCGCCCCTAGCGCGCGAGTCCGTCAATCTGCCACATACTTCCACGAGCCCGTCTATCTCACAGTTGGGCGTGACCCCTGCACGTCAGTGAATGACGGGCGACATTTTACGTTCCTGCATAAGTATAAAGGCATAGAAAGCCCTTTCGCTAGACAACCTTGCGTTTTGTTCAGTCCTCCCAATGGCCTTTCACTGTGCTACAAATGTGCACGTGTATCCGTATCATCGTGACTCTGCGTGCTGTAGACGGGAAGGCTTTGAGAGGCAAACCTGCTTAGCTACACGGTAGCTAGTTGAGCGGATAAAAAAAATATTTTTTTTCTCTCTCTGTGTGCGTGTTGACTTGCCATCCTATCAAGGTAGGCCCACACTCCGCTCAACTATATTTTCGCGATCGCCGGCCACGAGAGCAATGCGCCGCAGGTATGCATGAACGATACTTGGCCAGATTCGAACGTGTATGAGTGTTGTTTGGTACAAGCGGAACAAGGTGGTGCGGCCGCGCTCCGGTAACTACGAGCCCCTGTTTTGGCTGGCGGAGGAAGCGTGTAAAATACTTCTCGCGGCGATAGCAAAACGTTGAGCTGCTCGTCGAGCTCCCGCCTCCCTGCGCTCAGCCCGGTTGAAGAGCCAAGAGGGAAACAAGTCCTCAACGGAAGCCGGAACCAAAACAAGTCCCAGTCGCATGTACGCGGAAGCAACGAAACTTGTGCGCGTCTTTTCAGATGGCTTCTTGGGCGTCTTGTTCCTTTCTTCGTCCTTCCTACATGTCTCCGTTTCTGTCTTTTCGCGGTGCTTAGTGTCGCTGCTCGCCGTTGGCGATTGGTCTCGCGCTTCTTCCCGGCAAAACCTTTCATTCGGAGAGACGGCGGTAAGGCGTGTCTTTTCTCACCTTAACGATTTCTTGCCGTTCCCCGCGAGCACATCCTTCCGCCGGCGCTTCATCAGCTTCGTGTGTCTGTTCTTGCTTCCGTTTTTCTCGAATTGCGAAGTATATATACGTCCGCAACTCCGACCTAACGAGGTTTCCTACTCCAAATAGTCCTCCCTTCTCTCCTTCTTTGCGACGCTGCGACTACAGCGTCCCATTCGTCCCCTCGGCTTGAGAGTTTCGGCAATTGCTTCGTCGCCCCGCTGCCGAGGATCAGTCATGCATCCTTTATAAGGACACAGGGGGAGGGAGGAAACGGGAACAGTGCCTTCTACTCGTGAATCGTGGCAAGTAAGGCGCGCCCGGCGCAGCGATATCATTGGATCTGTTTCCTTTGCTTTCAGCCCTGCTCTTGTAACGCAGAAAGAATGCTGGCACCTCGACCTCTGCAATATTGCTAGCCTTACTTAATTTCGGTGTGTTGCGTACGTGTTATTGAAGTAATATAAATACTGTACGGTCATCAAGCGTGGTCAAACAAGGGATGCCTCAAGCAACTGTTTCGTTTCGACAGCGGGAATTTGTGTTCCTCAGGGCACCGACGAGGGCAAGTCCCCTTGCCTGAATATCGGCTCCAGCCTGTCCTTGTCCAGCCTCTCTTGATCACTGGAAGTTTCCGAATTCATATGAACGTCTGTGTTGTGAAACATTATGCGTATGTTATACATGCTCCTTTAATTAGCCATACGTGTGTGCATGAGTGGAGAAGATTGAAAGTAAATTCTATTATTTGTTGGTGAAGTTACTTGTTCATGCTGGTGAAGCACTGATAGACAACGTGATACGAATAGCAGGGCCTGTATAGCGACGCCTTGGGAAGGTAAACTCTATTATGGCTATAGCTGTTATTTTGCTGAGCTTCCTAAATCACTTTTGCTCAGGGGTGCCGCCGTTATGGGCTTATGTAACATGCGCATTTACCAACAGGTAAGAACCAATGCGCGATGTACAACGGTCGATTCGTGTGCATGCATGAAAAGGGTCGTACAAAAATATTTGGTGTTTCAGAGGAATTGTCAGTGCAACAGCTAAATGTAGTGTCCTAGAGCCGAAAATATAATTTATGCCATGGCGAGACTCTGATGGGCCCATTGAAAATTATTCCGCACAAGTCACGGTGAGTTAGAGAGCCTACAGACATCGGGCACGTGGGTACATCGGGCACCAGATGATGAAGAGATTACGGCACTGCAGAAGCCGGCCAATTCCTAACCTGGCCTTCCGTCGTTGGCCCCGCGCGGTTATTACGCTAAAGCGCATTTTGACGTAAGCGCTAAAGGAAGAAGGCATTATGCATGTCCACTTAACCGCAGAAGTAGCAGTTCCTTCGCATTCTCCCTCACACTTCCTGGTGCATCGTTTAGCGTGGCTCTCGGCAGCCCGTTGTGTGTTCCCCCGCCACTGTTGAGCGAGCGTCTAGCGCAGCGCAGCGTGAAGCCAAAGGTCGGGGTTAATTTCGACGAGACGTTGTGCAGGCAGCTGCCGGCGACGAGTAAAGGCGCACGCCGCTCGCCTCGCCGAGCCACTTCTCGGCCGCCGATCCGCGCCGTTCTCACGTCGTCCCGGCACTGAAGCGTGCTTACAGGCAACTCCGTCGGAGGCTCAAGGTTTCGCCGCCTGTGTGAAGAGCATTGTGTCGCGCCGTCTCCCTCGCCCTCTTATCCCTGACCGCCGCATGCGCTCTCGAAGCCGCTCTGCTCTCCAGGCATTCTGCGGTGCAGGCGTGCGCTGACACTCGTTAAGAGGTTGCGTCGCGTCGTCTGCGCCTGGAATTTTTTTCGCCCGCGGGCCGCCTCCGCGTTTCGGCAAGAGGAAAGGCGCTGCTAATCGCTTCGTGCTTCACCCGAGCCCGAAGTACGCAGGATGGGCTTCTATTACATTTCTTTCTTTTTGTCTTTCTCTGGCCGCTAATGGCGCTATCTCGCTTGCCGTTAAATGAAGCAATGGCCGAGACGCGACATACTGTTTTCATCGCCCGGTTCCTCCTTGCTTTCCTCCCTGTCAACACCACGCGTCTGGGCGAAAAGCGAAGCGGGAGAGCCTGGCCCAGACCCTCCTTGTAATATGTCCTCTATATACCTGCTCGAAAGCAGGTAACCAACTTCCCTGCCCTGTGCGTGTAAATTTAACACGGGCCTGTGGGAGAGCCAGAGAGGGGTCATCGACTGAAAGGCGCTGATAAATCAAGGCATGCGCGTCTGTGCTTCCGAGCGTACTATATAGCGAGCACCATTGAGCAGTCCCCTTTCTTTTGTTGCCTTGCCGCGACCGCAGAGACATTTCGCAACAAGGTGGAAACAGCTCACTGTAGTAGAAGGAAGGCGTCCTCCTCGCTTGTGTAGATCGAGAAAAATGCGAGAGGTGTTGAAATATAGCGAGAAACATGAAAGCAAGTCAAGTCCATTGCACTCTTGCCTCGAGTGACCACGAAGTCAACAACAACCCAGAGGACAGAAACGAGAGATGCCCACTCCTTGTCACAGTTCTCCGACTGCACGTGCCGAGCGTCTTGCGCGCGTGCGGCGTCCGTGACAAATAAATACGGTAACCGGCGTGGACTGCGATCATCCATCACCATTTGGAGAAAAGCGCGGCTCTCTTGCGGCGGAGATTTAGAGCCTTGCGCGGGGCTAATCCTCTTAGGCCTCTTCCTCAGGGCGGCACGCGCGCTCCTCAGCCGAGATGCGCTCTTGCGGTCGCGCTCGCCCTGCCGTCGTACGACCTCGTGTTCGACGGACTGCGGCCCAAGCAGAGAGCGGGGAGGGTTCCCCAACCTCCGCGCCACAGATTCGATTGCGGCTTTGCGCAACAACTCGTGCATGCGCGAGTTGTTGCGCAGCGAGCGGGTGAGCCTGTCGGTGGGAGCGACTGGGGAGCAGCGGGCGCATACCGGGGAGCTGTACGGACTCTCTCTGTGGCCGGGCTTAATGGCAAAGCCCGCTCAGCCGGGGGTCAACGCACCCCCCTCCTTCTTGCGCTTGCGCGCCGCTTCGTTCGTTTCCCGTGGAACGGTTTCGACGACGGGCCGCTGTCGTGCGCGGCCGCCGCTCTTTTCTCGACAAATTGGTTCTCGGAAGTGTCTGAAAAAGAAAAGAGGGAATTTTGGTGAGAAAAGTAAGAAAAGAAACGAGCGAGAAAGGTGTGCAAGTGTGTATGCGCGCGTGCACGTTGGAGAGCAGCTGGAGACGGGGAGGCTCACTTTTCCGCGATGGGTCACGTCGGGATATCACTGCTTCGTTGATTTAGCGCGCTGCGTCGACTGGACAACCGTCCGCGCCGACGTCTACAGCACGATGAAAAAAAAATAAGTAAGGAAAAAAAAACGCTTCGAGCAGTGGCGTATATTACATTTTCTCGTCAAGTGTTCAATCGCGTAGGAGGCGCCCGGCTCGTGTCGTTCGTCGAATGATTGGTCTGTTCTGTCAGGCATGGGTCAACACACTGTCGCACTTGCACTCACTGACCGTTCTCACCTGCGAGTCCGACCGCCGTCGAGTTCGAGTGCACGTGAGTGCGATAAGCGTACGCACAAAAAAGAAAAAAAGGAACGAAAGAAAGAATAAAAGGCTAGTGTAGACGAGTAACGACACTTTGTGTGTGTGTGTGTGTGTGTGTGTGTGTGTGTGTGTGTGTGTGTGTGTGTGTGTGTGTGTGTGTGTGTGTGTGTGTGTGTGTGTGTGTGTGTGTGTGTGTGTGTGTGTGTGTGTGTGTGTGTGTGTGTGTGTGTGTGTGTGTGTGTGTGTGTGTGTGTGTGTAACGCACGTTCCCGTACAAGATCGCGTGGCGCGCATGGCTTCTCTAAGGAATTTGTGCTTGGCCTTTGGACGGAGGACGAGCTTTCAAAAGGGAGTACCGCGCCTTCTGCTCGTATTCCTGCGTGATCTTGGTCTGCTGGAACCATGGATGGCGCTGTCATGTTTGTTGAGTGAGGGCTGTGTCAGAGCAGGCAGCCTTAGCGTGCCGTGGCACACGACCCGCTCTGGCCACGTGACATACACCACGCTGGTCGTGCGGTCGCGAATTTTACGCTGCGCAACTCGGTGTATCACTCTTGAGCGAACGACGGTGCGGGGCGTGCTGTGTGGTATTTTGTCGTATTATGCTGAGTTCCGAGTTTAACGGTTTTTGCTGCAGGGACAGTTGGGGCACGAACGTACAGCACTAAACAAACAAACACGAACGAACAAAGAAGCACGCAAATAAAGATGACGGGCCGAGTTCACGAAGCTTTTGGTTCGTAAGGGCTGTTTGCCATTGTCCGATTGCCTACGCTAATATTAATATGTCCGACATCACGATTGGCTGACATCGGCTCTGACGAACTGTTCTAGCGCAAGAACGTTTCTGGGAATATAATTTGAATATATGTTATATTTATTTTTAATTTTATAATTTCTAATGTTTATAATTAACTTTTAATATAATTTTGGGGAACTAGACTCACTAAAGCTATCTTGGCTTAGTAACTTTCTATCTTTTCGCAAGCACTTCACAGTCGTCAATAATTTTGCTTCGTTTTCTGATGTCACAACCGGTGTTCCGCAGGGCAGCGTGCTAGGTCCTTTGCCGTTTCTTATTTATATCAATGACCCTGCCTTCTAACATTTCCTCTTGCATGCGACTATTTGCTGACTACTGCATCGTATACCGCACTATTGAACGTCATGATGACCATCTGATCCTCCAAAAGGACCTGAACCTTGTTTATGCCTGGTGTGATAACTGGCTTATGAAGTTGAACTCGAATAAGTGCAAAACAATTTCCTTTACTCGTAAACAGTCACTTTCTAACTTGACGTATTCTATAAACAACGTTTCACTGCCCCGTGCGGTGTCATAAACGTACTTAGGCATGCATCTTACATCCGATCTCTCATGGAAATTGCATATCACCAACATATCTGCTAAAGCGTCACAAACGCTGGGTTACTTATACGTCGAAATTTGCGTCATCGTTCAGCTCGTACACGCAAATTCGCAAATTTAACCTATGTCCGCCCACAGCTTGAATTTACTTCGTCCATATGGTCGCCTCATCAAGAGTATTTAATTTCAATGCTGGAAGCCGTACAAAATAGAGCCACTCGATTCACATCACGTAACTATAACCGCCATTCCAGTATAACAAAAATTAAGCTAGACATTCCACTCCAGACGTTAAGTAATCGTCGTTCTGTTTCTCTTCTATGCTTAATACACAAATATATTCACAGCGTAACGCCATCCCCACTGCCACTTGAAAAACCATTACGCACATCCAGGCGCCTTCATAATCACCTCAGCATCAAATGCATATTTGGTAAAACTAAAGCTTTCAATTCTTCGGCTTTGCGACAAGCCGTCGCACTTTGGAACGATGTTCCAGATGCCATTGTTTCAATCACTAACCGCAAACTTTACCGCGAGCGCTTGTATGCACATTTTACGAACTGAGACTGTGTAATGATGCATTCTTTTGTTCTGCTTACTGTTACTTTTATTTGTTCTTGTTCATGCTAATCACGTATTTTATTGTATGATCCCCCATCACTCCATGCTCTGACCGGAGCCTGTGATGTACCTTTATATAAATAAATAAATAAATAAATAATACGGGGGGAAACATCGCCGCTACACCATGTCATGCATTCGAGGCTTCATAAAAGGTAAAAAATTGCGATATAGCACAAAGCTACTAAACTCGCACCGGTTTCTCGTAGAAAGAAAGCTTCGTAGTTCAGAAAAAATTCGTCCTGGTTCGGGGATTGAACCCGGTGCCAACGCCTTTATAGGTCGGCCGTTCTATACTGTCCAACCTAACCAGGAGATTAGCAGGCGAGGCCTAACTGGTCGATAACTCGAACCGCAAGAACATTGAAACAGTGCCACTTTACTACTATGTGCATTCTTTACTATGATATAAAAAGCGCCTGTTATTAGCTGCTTTTATAAGTGGGAAATATCAATTCGTTATCGCTCATGTTCTTCTATGATGCGTCAGAAGTATTTTGTGCATGACATGCGTATCTTTTGCGAACCACAGGTGCAGAAGCCTTTGTCAGGCGTATAGAGCGCCTATTGCTTCTTTTTTCTTGTTATGTGTGCAAATAAATAAATATACTACTACTACTACTACTACTACTACTACTACTACTACTACTACTACTACTACTACTACTTCTACAAGCGGAAGTTTGGGTGCTCTTGACGCCACAGCGTATATCGGACACCATATAACTGAGTGAGTGAGTGAGTGAGTGAGTGAGTGAGTGAGTGAGTGAGTGAGTGAGTGAGTGAGTGAGTGAGTGAGTGAGTGAGTGAGTGAGTGAGTGAGTGAGTGAGTGAGTGAACTTTATTTCGGTCCAGAGAAGACGCAGGGGAGACCCCGCGCCACCCGGCCATAGTCCCACGTAGGGACCGCCAAGCCGGGCTTGACGACCCGATCGCGGGCACTCTGGTCGGCCAGGTCGTTGAGTTCGGGGCTGCCCAAGAGCGCAGCCCACCTATCCTCGCTGAAGGCGGAGCGGATGGCTTCACACTCCCACAACACATGATCCAATGTTGTCCTTAGTCCGCAGGCAGGACATTCCGCACTGGGATACCCTTCAGGGTATATTGCATGAAGAGCCGCAAGATTAGGATACGCACGGGCTTGTAAATGTCGAAGGGTCACCGCCCGCGCCCTGCATAAGGCAGGGTGCGGGAGTAGGAATACCCGTCTTGACAGATACGTGTTTGGCGATCTCATTGAACGTCAGCAAGGGTTCCCCGCGGGATAGGGGGACTGCGGAGGCGGCGCGGTCAGTTAGTCCTCGCGCGGCCTCGTGCGCGCCCTCGTTAGAGTTAGAGATAGAGCCCTCAGTCGACCCCAATTGAGCTGGAAAACAAGTGAGGGAATGGGGAGAGATACTTTTGACGCTTTGGAGAATGCGGAGGGCCTGAGGGGTGACCATCCCGGTTTGGTAGGCCTTAATGTCTGCCTTGGAATCGCTATATATTGCCTTCCTGCGACCATCGAGCACAGACAGCTCGATTGCAACCTCTTCGGCTACCACGGGCTTCGAAGTGCGTACCGTAGAGCAGCAAGTGATCCTGAAATTAGAGTCGACGATGGAGACGACGAATGCCTCTTGTTGGATATATGCCGTGGCATCCACGAAGCTTGCCTCAATGTGGTTGTTACGGACATGCTAGAGTAGAGCTCTACCCCAGACCTCATCTATCTCATCAGAGCTCTATCTCGGCCTCATCCTGCGTCACTAGTGAAAAGCCGTATTTCGTTTTCGGACGCCGGTTTCCAATCTGGTATCTCCCGTGCTCCGATCGATGATATTATAGTTTATCAGCTTCATGGCGTCCTGTGTCGAGAGGCCGGCCCTGAAACCAATCATACTGTGGGTGTACATGCCATTGGTCTCGATTTCCACCATGAGCCGGTTGAGCAGGGCATGCTCGGTGACCTTACCGACACAGGACGCCAGGGAAATTGGTTTTAGATTATCGATTCCTGGTGCTTTACCGGGTTTGGGGATGAGTACCGTGCAGTCCGTCTTCCACTGTGTGGGGACTTATCCACTGCGCTAGGCTTCCTTAATCCTTTCAGTGAAGAAGTCGATCGACTCATCATCTAGATCCTTGAGCATCCTGTTAGTGACGCCATCCGGGTCAGCGGCGGATTTGCCGTTGAGGTAGAAGAGGACCTGTCGGATCTCGGCTGCTGTAAAGTCTTGGTCCTACTCCGGCACCTCACACCCTGCGTAGTGCGGGAACTGGGTGGGGGCAGAGCTATCCGCGACTGGCAGCTACTCGTCTATGAACCTGTCGACGATCAACTCATCCGGGGTAGAGTCGGTAATGAGGTGGATGGCTCGCGCCAGGGATCGTCTCTGGCTTGACCTCGAGCTGCCCTCATAGAGAAGGCATTTGAGTAGACCCTAGCTCTTGCCGGATCTGAGCTGGCCATCGACGGATCTGCAGAGCTCCTCCCATTGTTGTTTACACAGGATCTTGCAGTGCTCTTCTATCTCCCTGTTAACCTTGGAAACCTTCTTGCGGAGCCTCCTGTTATGCTTCTGCCCCTTCCATCTTGTGAGGAGGGCTTGCTTGGCTTCCAGCAGGTGGCGGCCAACCTGCTATCCATCTTGTCAACGTCGAGGTCCCTGACGACCTCCTTGGTCGCCGCCGCGGCGTCATCCCTGGTCCCCTTGCACCAACCTTCAAAATCTGTCTCGGCCGTCGGTGCTCGCTCGGCTCTGATCTTGCGAAAACGTACCAGTCGATCACCTTGAATTTCCTCGTCCTGTATGTATACAGCGGGCAATCGCGAGGGAGACCTCGATGACGTAGTGGTCACTTTCGAGGTCTGGAGCCGGGTTGGCCCACTTGAACTCCGCTACGTTCTTTACAAAATAGAGGTCCGGGGTAGTGTACCGGCATGTGGAGTTGCTTCCCCTAGTGGGGAAATCCTTATCGGCGATAAGGCTCAAGTCCCATATAAATGTTTTTTTTTGTCATTCGTCATGATGGCGTGGCCCTTATAAGTACATTACAACGACCAACACGGATGACACTGAAAGCGAGAATAAAATAAAAAGAAAGGACAAACACTAAAAGAGGGAAGAAGGAAACAAGAAACTGGAGACGAGTCGCAGTGTGCCGCAATTGTGCCGCCGCATATAAATCAACATCAGCGCTCTCTCTGCAACCGCCGACATCCTTGACAGCTGCCCAAAATAATTCGCCGCTTTCCCAAGCTCAGCTGGCGCGTGCGCTCCCTGCCTATTGGATTTCCGAGGAACAGCTGCGCAGCCGCGGTGGGGTCGCGCCTCCATGTATCTCCTACACGACTCGCAGCGTGTGCGTGACGTCACGTGTAGGAGCGGCTCAAGTGCCCGGTCACTTCGGTGTGCAAAAGGACAGCCGTCCTCGTTGACAGAAGCGCGCGGATAAGCACTTCCCAGCGCTCCGTAGGGAAGTGAGCCAACTGGCAACTGGAACGCGGACTTCTGTTAGTCGCGCTGACACACTCCGTTCTATCCGGATGTCGGTTGCGTAGTCGCCATGCTTGACAGGTGCCGCCAATCTGTCGTCCATAAATCTTAACCCTGGTTACCAATGGCGATCGGCAGGACGAAAAAGGCTAAGGCAATCCTATCACACAATGTGGCTGTGCACGCTCAGATGCAACCTATACCTCATATCCATGCCGACCAAACCACGCGGTTCAAGCGCGTTAACACGGCCGCTCGATACCCTCCAAAGAGCACGTGATCGATCGGCTGTGGCTCTATAGACAACGACGCTGCGGACGATACCGTCCGCAGCGTCCGCAGAATACCGTCCGCAGAATACCGTCTCCGATAGTGCTGCGGTTATCAGCAGGAGGCGCCTTATTTGGGGTCCTTCGTGTGACGTACAGTCTTCATCTGCGGATTTCAAATTTAAATAAGCGAACAAATATGCATTATGCTGTAAATACTGTATGTGCTTCACATACTTTCTACAGAAACTTCATTTACGAGTAGACTGTAACCGGACACTGTCATTTGCTGCATCCTGCTGCCTGCGTGTTTTGAACGGAGCGCAGGCCTCTGTCAAACTTTCTGCCGCTTTTCGCCTACACATGTCCCTGAGCATCGTTGTATTTTTTAGTGCTGGACATTGAAATAAAGTGACTTCGGTCATCACCAGCCTATTCTTCATGCCCACTGCAGGACGAAGGTCGCTCCCAGCGATTTCCAATTACTTCTGTCTGGCACTAGCCACCGTATTTTATATCTGAAAATTTCCTAATTCATCGCACCACCTAATTATTCGCCATCCTCGACGACTACGCTTCCCTCTCCTTGGTCTGCGCAGCTCCCATTTCTTCCCCCTCAGAATGTCAACTATGCAATACCGGCTACCCACGTTTGCTTTCTGATCCACACCACTGTCTTCCTGTCTTTCAACGTTACGCGTATCGTTTTTCGTTCCATCGCTCGTTGCACGGTTTTTATCTTCTCAATTTATTTGCGAACTTCCAAGTTTCTGCCCCATACATTATTACCGCGGTAGAATACAATGTGAACTTTTATTTTCCGGGATAGCGGTAAGCTGCTGGTCATGATTTGTTAATGCCTGTCTTATGTACTCCTACCCATTTTTAGTCTTCTGTAAGTTTCCATTTCATGATCAGGGTCTGAGAGGTATGGTTATCCTGGTGCCCAAGTGGGCGGGTTACTTGGGCGGGTGCCAAAGCTTTTCCTTTAATCACCTATAGAACCCCCATATACTATACTATACTACACTATACTATACTGTAATCCGTACTGTACTACACATACAGATTATCAGCGGACGGCGTGAGCGACACTTGTTGGTCGCTCGCTCGGCCGTTTCAGTCGCTAACAGAACTAAGCTGTGTACAGCGACCCGCGTTTTTATTCTAACAGCAATAAAACAAATATTTTGCGCTTGCCGCTCCTTCGATGGTCGCTAAAATTTATCAGCAACGTCGGATGTGCTGGTTTGCGTCGTTTCATAAAACAGTGGGCATCACTGACTCTCTGGTTTGTCCAAACGTTCAGTTGCCCGTGCGACGAACGGCGAAGTCAGTTCCCGTCTCTGCAGCGGCTCGCATCTCTCGCGGCGAAGTGCGCATACACGAAGAAGAGCTTTCTTTCTTTCTTTCTTTCTTTCTTTCTTCTTTTTTTTTTAAAGCAGAGCTTTCTTTTTCTACGTCCCCGTCGTCTGTCTCGCTGAATAAGCTCAGCGAGTTTCGCTTTTAACACAAGCAGTCATTCAATAATAATAAAAAGAAAATAATAATTACGTGTCCGCCGATGGGATTTGAACCGGGGTTCTGCAGAACTACGGCTTTATGCTCTACCGATTAGATAACAGACGCTTTCATTTTCTTTCGTCCGGGGTATTTATTGAAGTGAGCGTAACATAGCATGCGTGCGAGCATTATTACACAGGCCACTTCTCCCCTCGTGCAATCCACCTCTTCGAGAAGCTTGGCGTGTGCGTCGTGCCACGTGTACCAGCGCACTTGTGGAAGTCAGGGCGCGCCATTTTACCTCATCATCCCTCGTGGCAGCTGGCGATTTGGGACGATATATATGACACTGCACCGCCTTCGAATGGGCCCAGGTTGGCGGCAGAAAGCATATGTGCTCGGCTTTGCGCGTTTGTGTAACAGTATATACACACGACGAGAGAGAGAGACACGTTTGCGACAAACTTGGCTGTACAGCTGCGCGTTTTGCTTTCATGTACCTTTTCTGGTTTCGAATTGCAGCCGGGTAACATCCGCACAAAAAGACGACGCTTTAACTAGACACGAAAAAAAGAAGAAGAACGCAGAGGCAAGCCCATTATGGCTCAAAACAGTGCAAGTTTTTTGCTTCTATTTACGATCGTCTTCAATGGATTCTGCAGATTTTTTTTTCTTTCTGACAAAGCCGGCAATTGACCAGAGATTCCGAGTGCCTGCGTGAAGACTACGCGGAACAAAATGTGCAATCTTTTTTTCTTTTCTTCAGAAATTTAAACGGAAACAAAACACCAGCACACGCACACTCTTCTTAGAAACGTTAGAAATTAGAATAGAAACGCAGGTTATTGTACAGTTTATGGGAAGCTGACTTGTTTCGCGCACCGGATGAGCGCGCGCCGCGTGATTGAGCACATTCAGTTTCTGTGGCGTTTCTATTTTTGGAGGTGGAAAAGAGAAAAAGCAAGCTCAGCTCAAATTCTGGCGACCGTTGTTCTCAGGATTTCAGTCACACTGGTTTCCCAAAAGAGCTGCTCGACTTTGCCGTGGCCGCGCTTGTGTTGTTTTCGTCATGTTTATACCGTCAGTCCTCAAACTTGCAGTGAGCATCCAGAGCTGACGCATGACTCCTCGTGGAATGTGTCCTCGCAGTTAGTCGTAAGCACCATCCCTGTGCGCCAACGTTCACAAACGCAATGGCTTGGAAACTCACTGAAACTTACTAAATAATTACACTTATTGTTACACTTCTTTTTTGCGTCACTTTGCCCTTCGGCTTAATGAAATCGCTACACGTGATTGTGAGCCCGTGTTTTCCTCGTAGTTTAAGGAAGAGCTGAAATGTGGTCCATAAGTCCAGTTAACCAAACCTGCGGACAGGTTGCAGCCCAGGACTGCAACCCTTCTGTTAATGTCACTTGCACCATGGGGGTTTTGATCCCAACTGGCAACTATTATTACATTTAATGCACTTGTTGCACTTGTTACGCTTGTTACACTTGTTAAGCCATTACATTGCACTACCAACCGTGTCCCTGGCTAGGCACTGGCTCTCTTATTTTGAAACGCAAAGTGTCTATTAACACGACCAAACTGCCAGTATATTAAGTTCAAGAGAGCTTAACTCAAAAACCTTTTTCGTTCGTAAGCGCTCCTTTATATTTCGCTCATAATATGTCCACCATCAGGATTGGCTAGAATTTTCTCTTGGGAACGATTCTAGCTTGAGAACTTTACTAATACGGGCCCAGATTATTAGAGTGAAGACGGAAATCCGAACGTTGCTCAGCAGGTACAGAACGGCAGAAAAGCTGCGCAGATCTGGGGAGCCAATAGCTGAAAACCGCTGCATATAAGAACAAGAAAGTCAAATTTCTTGTTGACTATTGCGAAGCAGTGCGTTCCTGTTATCCAACATTAGCGCAACATTGTTGCAAATAAAATTCAGTTCAATTTCATTCAAGAGCAGTGAAGTTTATAGTTGGTTGATTGGTTTTGCTCTAAACATGGATAATCATACATACTATCAGGAACTGGCCAATCGTGAGATGATGTTTGAAAGAAGTCAAGTAAAAACAAAACAAAATACGTAAATGGAAACATTTTGAGAAGATCAACGCAAAAGCAACATAAATGTTAGGCGTGATTGGACAGGCCGCTCACCGCTGATTGATTGATTGATTGATTGATTGATTGATTGATTGATTGATTGATTGATTGATTGATTGATTGATTGATTGATTGATTGATTGATTGGTCACACACAACACCAGCAGACGGGAGAAGCAAGCGCAGTGGTGGGAGAAAAAGAGAAGTGCGGTCGCGAGCTCCGTACACTGCCTCGCTTCTTGGCCATGGTCCCTCGTATGGTGCGTTAGCGCCGTGGTGTTGGGGGCAAGCAAGAGCACAAGCAAGCGAACAAACTGCCTCGCTGCATTGCGGACACCTGAACTGTCTCGCGGGTGAAAATGAGGGTAGAAAATAGAAAAAAAAAAGAAAGGTAAGTGCAGCACAGCACCACGAAGCCGCGAAACGCTGTAACGCAAAATAAAAGCGGCGTCCCTTCGCTTTCCTCAGCCCCTTTGATTTCACAAGAACATTACTGTGACTACACCAACCTGATAGCTCAAAGGCCCGCGATTCACACTTTGAAAATTCGGCCTAAGCATCGCCACTTCTACCGAAGAGCCCGTTCGATATCACTGCGAACGCCGTCGACAGCATTGCGAAAACGCCCCTTCGAGGGGCAGCCGCTGCTTTTACGCAGCAGCGCACATCATTTGCACACGGGTGGCGTACTTGCCAGCCGGCCTTAAGCGGCGCTCTGCCCCCCTCGCTGTCGAGTGTATACCCGCTCGGAATCGCAACGCGACACGGACAAAAGGCCTGCTCTACAGGGAAGCCCGTGGACACACGTACTCCGCGGCCATACTATATATACGACCCGAGCGCGGCTGTATATATAAGCGGCCTAGTCTCGCCGGCTGGACGGCCGATGTCTGTCGGCCTTGCGCGTCCCGTGCCTGTCTTGCAAAGGCAGTGCCCAACGGGTCTAGCTAGCTCTGTGCGAAGCGAACAGTAATCAGGCACGAGTGCTGGTCACGGGTGCATGCGTGAGTTGAGAGCGCGTTTAAAAAATACGACGGCGTAAAACGAAAATTTGCGTAAGCGTTGGCGAGATATCGCCTAACGTCAAGGGGTGCTTCAGTTTATGTAATCGTAAAACATGTGCTGCTATCAGAATGCCCGAGCTGCAAACTAAATCACGAGCCGCGCTGCGCCAGGCTCTGACGTCAATAGTTTCGACGAAGAGGTGACGTCAGTGCGCGACGATTTTATCGGCGTGTTTCAAACTCCGTTGAGCGCGTCGATTTTCTTTCTTATCTAAAATATATTTACTTATATAGAGATCTTCTCAGCCACTGTGAATACTGCACAGTTATTTTGTGCACATAGAAATTTTCAAATGTTGATGCACTAAGTTGACTTCATGCATGGATAGATATATGGACGTAAAGGTCAAGCGGACGCCTCGATCTAATTTACAACTGGGCGATATATTCTGACCCGAAAGCAACACCGGAGTCAATGGCTCAATGTTGTTTTTATGCTTGTTCCTGCTGGCTGTGATACATGTATATATGTGGTTGCAGAAAGACATTGACCAGCGCTTGATCGTCCGCTAAACGATGGTGTGCTTTAACTACCCTACGGGATTTGCCTTGTAGGTAGCAGACTAAATATATTTCTAGAGTTTTGCAAACTATACTTATATTCAGTGTTTACTTTCACGACTATACTAGAACAATGCCACTGATGTCTGCATAAAATAGTGTTTCTATTGGGCAGTAGACACGAACTTCTCTTGTGATGTAGTACTTACTTAACTAACGTGCATATATGATGCTTGTTCTGGCTAACTTTATTTATTGTCTTGTTTACGTTTCTATTTCGTTCTTGTTTTTTTGCACACTTGGTATATTTATGCATTTGCAGTATGTGTGTGCACGGAATGTCGGGTAGGGCTGCCTCAGTTTTCTAACTTATCTTGAGATAGCCTGTTCTAATATACAGCATATCTCCCCGTCTCCTTGCATTTGTTCAGCAACAACAAAGTCGTATAGGATGTGAAGACATGTATTCACGGACATCATGTGGAATCCTGGAGAGCGCTTTATTATTAGTCTTCTTGTTTTATTTTGTTATGTCTCGTGACATCGGCGGGCTCCCGCAGTTTCAGGCGAGTATGCGCCGACGGTGCCGAGGCGTTTCGTGACTCAGAGGCTGGGCCGCACATCATACGCGTGGGCCACACAGCTGGGACACATTTGGCATGGCGCCCATCCCTGCGTGTGCTAGACATCGTCGACGCTGCGAATAGGAAGCCTGCGAAACCGACTTGCAAATCGTGACGAAGGAACAATAATTGCGAAGAATGAACCTCGCGTGTCATCCTCGTGAATTCAGGGCGCTACAGACATAGCACGCCGTCGGAAATGTCGAAATGTTGCGCACATACCAGGAGCGATGCGCTCTTCACTGCCAGTGCCTCTGCTCGTATGTGGGTTGCCCACTATACAGCCGAAACTCGATTTAACGAAGTGATAACCACGCTCGAATTATTTCGTTAAATCGGAAAGATTGTAAAATCGAGAAAGGAATTTGTCGGTCCTTCGAAATTTAAAACTGTAATGTAGCGACACGCAAAAGCTACCGCGGCATCGTATTTGCCGCCGACCCACTATCTGTCGCATAAACCATGAAATAACGAAATCAACCGCCGCCGGCCCTACCGAGGCGGTGTTGAGTCCATGTTTCCGTGCACGGGCACAGCGTGCAGCCTCGTCAGAGTAAAGCTAGGGCCGCGACTTGGGGGGGGGGGGGGGGGTGCCTAGATGTTTAACGCGTTAATTTTAGAGCGCACGCTCGAAGGAAACCCGGTCTGTGCCAAAATTAGAAAGAAATCACCACGGTTTTTTTACTTACTCATTTAAGGAAAATCTTCGTTAAGTCGAGAACAGCCAAACTAGTTTCGTTAATTCGGGTTGATGAAAATACTGAACCCGACGGGTACTTGACGGGGAATTGAATTTTTTTCGTTATATCGAGAACTTCATAAAATCAGATTTAGTTAGATCGAGTTTTAAGTGTATACCCAAGAAAGAAAAAAAAGCGAAATGAGATCGCAGATGCGATTCTCGGTCGAATGGAAGGCCGGATATTTATATTTACAAAAAAAGAAGAAGAAGAAGAAGAGAGGGAGAGATATGGAGAAACTACAACACATAAGCGTTCGTGTACGGTTTATGAAAGAGTCCTGTACATTTGGTATTGAGCTGGTATATACAGGCGGCATAAAAGAGCCTGAAGCACACCAACGCGCTCAGCGAAGGATGAGTGTGTGGGAAATCCCAAGCACATTGTCATCGTCGTCGTCGATATAAATACAGGCTTCTGCATCGCCCGTGTATGCCACCCAACCTCCCGTGACAGCACACATCAACGAGAAATGTTTAGACTCCGTATATCGTCTGCCGCGACTCCTTGCGCGAATTTCAGATGACGTTCTTACAGCACAGCCCTCTTTTTGTCGTGATACAGGAGTTATATTTTGCATGGTAAAGACTCTATTGAAAACCTTTACTATATGGCATATCAACAGGGCCAAATTGCTGTGATGGTGAACTTTATTTTACGTGACTTCGTGGTGCATCTGTGTAAAGCTGCACCATCGACCATCTCCTGTTCACAGTCGATTGACTTTGGCCACTTTTTCTTTATTGCTTTTCTTTTTTCCTTGAGATCGCTGGCGTAACTGTACGAGCGTTTCTACACTCCACCGGCCACCACAATGCGTCCACCGCGGTGTGGCATCGTGCCCGCGACCTTGGGGATGTAGCTTTAGAATGGCAGATAGCCACTGAGTCAGCGGGAAGGGTATATATACAGTCATCGTGAAGAAAAGAGAGATATGTTTAGTATATGCACACGGCCTACCATAGGGCTAGCACGTTTGGAGAAGCGGCTGTCTATATGTATGTGTGGTTAGTCACGACGTTCGATTCACGGTGTGTTTCGAGCAGCGCAGCGCTTCTTCGTCAAAAGCTTGTGTTTGCGCTCTTCCAACGCAGCTTCGTGCCAGATGTCGGTGCGCGCGCGGCCGACTGCGTTGAGCTGCCCTCTTCAGCTGTTGCTGCCGCGAGCATGCATCTGTCGGCGTTTGCAGCCTGGCTTAATTCTTCCGTGGCCTTATGCAGTCGCTTCGTCATCGTATGCGCACGACTGTTCCCATCGCACCCACGTATATACGCATACTCCCGATGGGGCAAATCGCACCATACGTCTATTGCGTCACGTCTGCGTCTGGCGATGCTGCCAGTGCGACGAGCCTGCAGAGCGTCACAAGTGGCCGGACCGTCTCTCCAGGCATTATGTGGCCTTTTATTATTATCATTTCTTTTTTGTGAGCCCCAGGGCTCGCTTGTCGAACTACGAGGCGATGAGTGTGAATATTGCGCAACATATGAGCAACGAACTTGGCAGCGTTCGTTTCCTGACCGGTCAGTCGGCACCACGGAGGCTGCGATGCGGCGCTTGTTTACCCGTGAGGCTCAACGGACACATCACGCATTCACAGTGCGTCGTTGCGAAGCGTCGCAATAGATTTTCCTCTCGGCGCTCGTTTAATACGCCTCACGGATCAAACCCGCGCCAGGCACCATTATAACTTAAACAGGTTGTCACGCGTGTTTCGTATTGCTTCTCTTTCTTTTTTTCTTTCCTTTTGCAGTTTCGTTAAAAGCTCTTAATTTTCTCCGGCGTCGTGCCTCGAACTGTGAGCGACGTGGTAACGCAGCAGTGCTGTCCGGTAATCCTGAATAATTGTGTCGCGATTTTAAGCTATAATAAATTCGCTTCCTCAAACCGCTACAGCTGGTGAATTACGTCGCTGGATCGTCCGCTGGCATCCTTCTACCCGCCGTGTTTGCTTAGTGGCTGTGGCGTTGACTGTTAAGCGGGATCGAATCGCGGCCACGGCGACCGCATTTCGATGGGGCCCGATATGCGAAAACACCCGTGTACTTAGATTTAGGTGCACGTTAAAGAACCCCAGGTGGTCCAAGTTCATCCGGAGTCTCTCCGCTATGACGTGCCTCATAATCTAAATCGTGGTTTTGGCACGTAAAACCCCATAATTTAATTTTGCTCGCATCCTTCGCTTTGAGCATGTTCGAGTTCTTTGTTTCTGATCGCGCATGTGGCTCGCCTTCGTTAAGTGGGAGAATTAATAATCTTAATCTCGGCTAAAATCGCGCAAATTTCACTTCTTTCTAGTCTTCATGGCGCCGGGCATTTAGTTAGTTTATTCAGAGTTCTGGCTTTTAGAAAAAGGAATCAAAAGAACTCTTAACCGTGGGATGCTGCTTTTCTTTTTTCAAGTTTGTTCTCCACGGAGACTGCCCTTATCGTTCCCCATTCCGTATCTTCAACCCATCGTAAGCCAGCCTGCGTGAGTGTGAACAAAAAATGAAGAAAGAAAAAAATAATCCCGCCGTTTCTCATTCCGTCAATACGCACATTAGCATGGATGTAACAGCTCGCCTGGCAAGGGCAAAACACGAAATTAATGAACGGAAAGCAATCTGTCTCGCGTCGCATGCAAATTGAAACCTTCCAACAGCCACCGCCCGCTTTGAGTGCAGCATGCATGCGCACGCATGTGCTTTCCACGTGGGACATGTACCTGTTTTCTCCGCGCCAAGGCTTCACTGGCGGCGGCGCGCCGCGATTTCTTTTAATTTGCGCATACGGTACTGCACGGCTGCGAGCATCGGGCACGTCGCGGGAGAAGAAGGCGGCAGCCACATTTTCGGTCACTCGCTTCGCGCGCTGTCCATTCGTCTTCTTGGCGGCGGCGCGCTCCCGAGGGAAAGACCGCGGCGCGCTTGATTTTGTGTGCGCGTCGGCATGCATTCCTCGTCTACTGCACGAATAAAAGGAAATATATATATATATATATATATATATGTATATATATATATATATATATATATATATATATATATATATATATATATATATATATATATATATATATATATTCTTCTCGCCCCTCCTTCTCTTTACTTCGTCCACCACCCGCTTCTAAAAACGCGGACGATCTTAGCGTTCTTCCCGCTTTCTGGCTCACAAAAAGCCTGCAGCACCGTACGAAAGGCCAACTAGCAGTTCAACACGCGTTCGAAATTATTATGAACTCGGAGACCGATATAATGGTATGCGTTCGATTGGCGCCTATCGGGCTTCGACTCGGTTTGCAGCGCGATGCGGAGCCCTCTCGACATTGGAACCGGAGAAAGAATGCCGGAGCCGAATGTTCAGCTGCTCCCAGAGCAATCGGAGGAACCGTGAGATCGGAATTCCCTTTGTCACGCTCTAAGCTTGAAGGTGAGAGCGCCTGGAGCTCGGATCTGAGCGCAGCGGTCTGAATTAGTCAGGCGAACGTGTTCCCAGGGCCCGAGTTGGATCGGCGAAATCTGAACCTGTGTCAGGCACACTGTGAGAGCTCTCCAGAGCGCCCAAAAGCTACCACTCGAATGTGCCATAAGGATTCAGTGCGAGCCCTGTCCACCACAAAACCGCACTGCACTTGCCTTCTGTGGTCCGAGCTACACGCTCCACAAGCATATAGTTTGCGAGAGACGCCAATATTGAAAGAAATCGAAAAAAATAAGCTAGCGTGTAATTGGTTCTGGAGTTGGACTGTGGTTTATTTGCGATTGCATTCTCAGGTTCTCATCTACTTTAACGGAAATGGAGAGGGGCGAAACCACATGGAAGCCAAAGTTTGGCTTAGGCTAATCGCACACAAGTCGCTGTCGGAGTTCTGTAATCATCTACTCGCGAAAGTCACCGTGAGCCCACCCGCGTCTCAAAAAGGTACAAGGTACACTGTGTTTCGCTAGTGCTGTTTAATTTCCTCAATTATTGATATGTTGCCCTTAACGAGCGCCAACGTCTCCTTGCTCGCACGAATTGGTCAAAAGTGGCTGCCTTAAGAAAATCGAACTTCCCGACCAGCATAAAACATATAAAAACGAGTGGCCGTCTGCCGTCGTTGTCCGTGTTCATCTGTCCGCGAGAATAGCAAGCAGTCGGCTGCCCAAAATGCGACACATCGTCATGACTGCTTGAGACAAGTATTTCATTAAAACTTCTTTCTGGGCGAGTTGGTGCATACTTGATTTGAATATTGTATACAGCGCTAACACATGCATCCGCAAAGTAACAAGGACGAGGCACGAGCGCTGACTGTCAACTAAATTTTATTGACGGAAGACGGATACATTACATAAGGGGAAATGCAGAAATGAAGTGGAAGGGAGCGATACAATCGGGAAAAAATGACATTGCGCATCGATGAACGTACGTGCTGGGAATCAACGGAAACAGACACAGAAAAACAAAAAAAAAATTAGAAGAAAGGCAAGGGATACAAGCAGACAATCAAATCACTAGGCGGTCGCTTTCAAAAATTGAAGCTCTGCAGCAAAAAGCGATACAGAGGGTGTGCCTTCTCAACCGAATGCACGCTCTGCAGACACCCACGAGCAGACTATGCTCATATTCTGTATTCATGCCCTAAACACCCTCCCCCTGCCTTTTGGCATGTATCTAGTCCGCAGCTGTGGGAGGCTGCTTTGGCCAGCTCGGAGCCGGATGTCCAGCTATACGGCTAACGATCTGGGTAGCGGAAGTCGCCGCCAGGCATGATCTGGGGGCCACGACTGGCAGCCTGAAGGCCATCCACGGAACGGCGGCATCTTAATTTCGTTTTCTTTTTGGCCTTCACTAAATAAAGTTTGTACCACCACCACCTTACGCACTTGCTGCCATATTTCTTTATGTGAAACGCTTCCAAACTGACGCGCGCCGTCGTGTCGGCACTCTTACCGAGAATCTTTGTCTCTCCCAATCGAGCCTCGCAACCTCTGCATTTAATTACGTGCGCGAACAAATGTGCGTACTGGTCCATTTAGATCACCTAAATTTCGGGCACGTTCCCTCAAGCGTTCATTAATGCAGAAGCCTGTTTGGCCGACATAAACATTTCCACACTTCAAGGGAATGGCGTAGACCACTCCTGTTGAACACTTGATGAAAGGCTTTTTAGCTGACCTCTTTTTTTAGAGTTGCAGATGCGTGGGCATAACTGTGCCAGCTTGTTGGGTGCCGAAAAAACAACGGACAACCCATGCCTGTTGGCGACCTTCTTGAGATGGTGCGAAGTCTTGTGCAGGTACGGCACAACCAAAGACTTGTCGGTCTTCCGACGGTCATCTTTTCTTCGTGTTCGTAGTTTTAGATTTTGAAGGAGGGTCTCAGACACAGCAATCAAGACCGAATAGGGGAACCTCGCCGCCAAAAGCCGACTAGCCTGATTCTCGAAATGTTTCTGCATTAGGATCGGGCATGATTTTTGAAGAGATGATTCCAAACAGTGCGACGCTTTAACTTTTTTTACAGTTTTGGAATGCGCTGAATCATATGGTAACAAATCCTTTTTTGCTCGAGGGAAGTAGCCCCAGCAAAAGTGCTTTTCGCGAAAGGTTAGTCTCAGGTCTAAAAACTATAAAACATCTGCGTCAGGTAGTTCATGGGTGAAATTGAGCCCAAGTCCATGTTTGTCAAATGCGTTTAAAACTTCACCTACTGTCTCGTCCTTGTTACGTTGTGGATGAGTGTATTAGCGCTGTTACAATTTTCAAAATAAAAGATGATACAAGTATGTTTGGGAACGTTGTACTTGAGAGCGTTAAAAAAGAAAGAGAAAAGGAAAGAAGAAGGAATAATATTTGTTGAGAAGCACCGAGTACTTAAAAAGAAAGAAGAAGAGGAAGATGCATGGGACGGCAACGTTATTGTGCGCGTCTGCATGGCTGTGAAGTGCTAGCTCTTTAATAAAGTATTTTCAGACGCGCCACAGAGTGCCTCGTAGCTTCGACAGCACAGCGTAGTTTCAGAGAGAAAGTGTACCGTCGCAAGCAGATTCCTCGGACGTCGAAGCAGACATCGCCGGAATCACAGCAGTGGCGAGCACTTAAAAGAAAGCGACGTCGCCGAGCCAAGCGCGGACAGCGTCGCGCGCGCACAGCCTTCACGGAGCACTCGTGTGGGACAGCTCTGGCGAGTATAGCGGGGGACGGAGCAAACTTGTGAAAAGCAAGTGACGTAAAGCCAACACAAACAAACAAACAAACAAAGCTCAAAGAGAAGAGAGTGCATGCGAGCGACGGACAGAATTCAGTTTGTTGAGAACTCTGCGCACTTGCCGAAATGTGTGTTTTATGTGTTCGTCTGTGCACAACATAACGTCGTTCACTTGAAGTAGTCACTGTTTTTAGCGTCTCCACAGCGTTATGTTTTGCTAGGACATGCTCAACTTCAATAGAGTTCGACAGAGTGACATTCCCCATGACGCGTTTTCTCTCTATTTTCATGATGGTGCGTTTGCGCATTTTGCGTTGAAAACCTTTAAGCGCATTTAACGTAAAGCACGTTAAGCACACACGTGTATTTACACGTAGGCATGGCACTTCACATGCCTTTCCCCCGACTTCCCGCCGCTTAATTTTATTTTCTTATTTAAGGAGTTATTTCTCCGTTTTATTCTCAAGTAACGTACGATTGATTTCTCGCATAGAATTGGGACGCAACTGCTCATTTTCGCATGCTTTAGTACTTGGGTGCGCTTTTCGGCTTAGCGTTTCTTTCTGCCTACTCGAATTCGCTCGGATTGTTGAGCAAAAGGCATGCATGTGAGCTAGAGGGGATTATGATTGACTTTATGCAAGGTCACTTTTATTTTCTTCTTATTTTTTTTTCTAGTCGCGACGCTTGTGTCTTGTTTGTTTCCTTCTTGTACGCATCTTTGTCGCTGTGATCGACGCCGTGCTCTGAAAGCTGGCGCATGCAACTCAGGATGCATTTATGCGCTCTTTGTTCTTTGTTATTTCTTAATGGCTAACACGTACACGACGGAATAGATATGTCGCATTAGTGGTGGAGAATCTTTAGAACTATGAAGTGAGTGTACCCTTCTTGGATTTATTTGGTTCGAGTAGATTCTCGTAAGTATATACCGTACTTCATTAAGCCACTAGTGTAGCCCAAAGAAAAATGCAAATGTATAAGAATCAAAGGCCAACATTCTGCAGAGATATTCCTGGTTCGGGACGACTGAATTAACTAGGCCGCCACTGTTGCATAGACAAACTTAGCCCATATGCCACGGAGTGTCGTCTGTTAGTTTATTCGACCGTTACGACTGTGAGTGCACCGCCACCAAGAATGTGGTATGTATACGACGGCGTCCTAAAGGCCGTCCGCTGTCGCCGAGCCGTCTGTTGGCAGCTTCCGCGGGGCTAAACGTTACTTGTCATTTCTTTACATGTTACATCATTATCACCTATGCGAGGAACGCGTGTCGTCTCCAGCTGACAGAGATGAGAGGATATGTCTGCCATGTGCCTTCTGCTAGTCGTATAGGCGGACAAAGCTCCCATCCGCGCTAGATACACTGGAGTCGTCTTGTTCGAACCGGTTAGTACCTGTTACTGCGTCCTGTAGGTGCCTGCAGGCGTTTGCTTGTCGGGTGCGGCGCTCCGTGTGTGGTGCAAACTTCGCCGCCCACGTGATGTCAAGCGATGTCGAGGGGATGCCATGGCCAGCGTCTAGCGTGCGGAATGTTTTTCCTGGCAAGTCAGTTTGTGACGTCACAATGACGTCCGCGGAGGCTGTTGGATCAGTGCCTCTATGTCTCCGGAACGCGGCGCTTTTTCTTTCTTTTTTCTTTCCTTCCCTTCCTCGTTCACGCAATGCGAGTTGCTCTCACGGCAGTTTAGTTTCGGTCGGACTTGGGCCCACTGTATAGTTTGTGGCTTCGCTCGCACCGTGATTAGCGCCAGACGTTCGACGGCAGCGATGACGAAACCGGAACGTTTTCTTCCTTTTTATTTTTAAGACCCCGCCAGACGACGTTCTAGAACGGTTGCCGTGGGTGTTGATCATTTACTGGACCGACCCAACGCTTTAGTTAGACATGTGATATGACCCACGTCTTTGTATTAACAAGTGCAATTGAGCTGGCAGCACTGAAAATGTGAGAATGTTGCTGGGGTTTAGAAGTGTGTTAGACAAGCTGTTCATGCGCCAACGAGATGCTAAGAGTGGGTGAAAGTACCAAAGCGTCATAAAATATATGTAGAAACAATTAAATTGGCTTAATAGATCGCGACATCACGAAGTCATAGGAAAATATGTGCACGAAGATCTTGAGTCGCATAAAAAAAAAAAAAACTAACATAACATCGCTCGTATATACGCGCTTCATTTATTTCAGTCGAGGTCGGAAGCCCAAATATTTGCTTTCCATTTCCTCGGTCCCGTTTAATTCAACAGAGAGAGAGAGAGAGAGAGAGAGAGAGAGAGAGAGAGAGAGAGAGAGAGAGAGAAACGTGAAAGGAAGTGCGACCGATGGTCTTCGAAGCTAAGCACCAGCGTTCAAAGAAAGACGTATACAGAAATATTTGAGAATTGCATAGCACGGAACATGTCACTAATAGCTTGCTTACTCGTGCGCGCACAAATAGGCAGATAGCCGTCGGCGTGCCGCGTGCACAAGGCGTTTGCAGTGCATGCATTACTGGCTGCAGATCGGAATAACACTGCGCTCATATGCATAATGAACGGAGCGGGCGGAGAGGTGTTTGCGGCCCGTGTTTGCCTCTCGCGTTCAAGTGGGCTGGGGTTCTTTTTTTTTTTCTGCATGCCTCTTATCTGCCGGACACTCTTTTTTTTTTCTGCATGCCTCTTATCTGCCGGACACGCGATAGGTTACGGTGCTTAGGGCGGGCTCGGAAAGGTTCAATGCTTTCGATGCGTGCGGTGTTGTGCACGCGCTCTTTTAAAGTCCCGTCAGCGCTCGCCGTAAATCGCCGCGTGGGCTCCAGAAAGCGCCCCAAGCGAGGCAGTTAAGTGACCAGTTTGCTCATCCCAATATTCGCATACAGGACACCAAGCGCGAGAATGGCGCCTTGTTGAAGTGGTGTAACCGTTGCGAATGCTCAAATGCTATAAATGCAAGTTGTGCACTGTTTTGTTACTACGTATTTACAAGAGCCTGCATACCAACGTCCACACTCCCAGCTGTCTCGAACACCGCGCTTAAGAGAGCAAATAAAGAGTCGTTTTAAAGCGCAACTGCGACAGGCTCAGGACAATGCAAATATAATCTTTGAAACGAAGCAGCAACGCAAGAATATCGCCTGTGCCCGTAAATGCCTATACGCAACTTGATATATTAATAAATAAAAGACATCTTTGTTTGTGAGGTTTGCATTTCACGCGTTCTGCATGGTCTTCCTTGTCGGACTCTCTGCTTATGTTCATAGAAATGAAAGCACAGGGCGTGTATTGTGGACCGCTCTTGAAATTCGCCAATATCAGCCCCCTCGCGAAGATTGTCGCTTACTGTATGTAGTAATTTGCCTAGTGTATAAATATGCAAATGCTGCTTGCGCACGCTATGCCACACATACGTTTAAAGATATAATTAAAACATTTAATGGAACTTGATTTTATTTATAGTTAACCAAGGGACTGCATTCACAGAAAAGTGCTGACGCCAACGTTGTTCGTAAGAGCATGCACGTTCCAGCAAATAGTGAGCCGCGAATGTGGTGGGCCAACAGAAAATAGCACTTGCGAACGAAAAACTCTGCGAATTCTGCCCCTGATCTTCATGGACGGGTTGTGCAAGCAATACGAATGCTCAAGAACGTCCTTACAGAAACGTATATATATATATATAGTTGCGTCACTGAAGAACAAATGCTGAAAAGAAACGCACGCTTGCAAGTGCAAGCGTCAAAGCGGGGGCACCATTTTGCGACTGCAGTTCGCGTCGTGAATCGGATGACATCAACTTCAGCTGTATCCTGCATGCGCAGCGCCGACCTCTGCTGCATTGATGCACTAAAGAATGCGTGAGTAAATTTATCGCCGTATAATAAACGGTCGGGGTGAAGTGGGGGGGGGGGGGGAGGTGTGACTGAACGGTTTGACTGTGATCCGCTGGCCCAGCGGTTGCAAAGAACGCGCCGAACGCGCCATGGACACTCTCCTTTCTAAAACGAGACCGTCAGCGTTCGTGACTCGGCAACGACCAACGATATTAGGCTGTGGGGGCATAAACAAACACATATACGAATTATATTCCTCTATGGTAAGAGCCTAACCGCAAATACCGTGAGTCTGTATATATATATATATATATATATATATATATATATATATATATATATATATATATAGAGAGAGAGAGAGAGAGAGAGAGAGAGAGAGAGAGCGAGAGAGAGAGAGAGAGATACAAGACACACGCAGAATTTCTTTCTCTTCTATTGTGCTCGTCCGCGGCGTGTACAGGAAACACTTTTGAATGCAAGCAGGCCGCTCGAGTGCTGACGGGGGCAGGCAGTTGCGATACAGAAGTGAGCGAGCATGTCAGCCTTCCTTTCCCGTTCTCGCGACATTCCTCAACGCGCGTGCTTCGACTGGCGTATGCAAACAATGACAAGCTGTGTACAGGCGAGCGTTTTCTGGACGTATACATCGTCTCGGTGCTCACTTCTGTCGCCTTCCGCCTTCAAGCACCCAGACGGCCTGCGTCGGCTTTGTGGGCTGACGTTCCCTTCTGTATATCCCTGCGGGACGAAAATTTGCACTTATCCTTTTAATCCCATAACCCTCCCCCCCCTCCCCCTGTGCACTTGCTGAAATCATACGGTTGCAGTGCGGCCGACAGCAATTTCTTTCCTTCCTATTCCTTACATTTAGTTTATTAAACTTTATACTACTAGTTAAGTTTCTTCTCCTCCAGGTCTTCCAGGCAGACGATTCTGAAAAGAGTCTTCGTCGCCGTTCGGCGACACTTTGCACTCAGGGAGGCCAACTTGGGAATATACATCGGTTTATTAGGACAAAGTCGCATACATCGACTAGCGGCTTGGCCTCTCGTTTCTCCATTAAACGTCCATATCCCGTGAGCACCGCAGTGGAAGTGCGCCAGCAGTCTCTATCTCGAAAGGCAGCGCAGTCCGTAAGAACGCAAACGACCACCGGCTGCGAAAGAATGGAATGTCATGCATAAATGTGGCTCCCGGTTTCCAACGGGGTTGCGTCCAATGCATGAAAGGCTGATTGTGTCAGCCAAGTTAATTCTACTACTAGTACTACTCTAGTAAAACTTATTGGAGGAGTCTAATCCAGCAGAGGTTCACAGAAAGAGTAAAGCTTGAAGCGACCAACAGTGGTCGAAAAAGGGATGTCTCTGGAGCCAACGTTTCAACAAGGTGGCTTATCTCCAAGCGATAGACAAATCCATTTGTGGAAACGTTGGCTCCGAAGATGTCCCTTGCTCGATCACTTGTTGATCACTTATCGAAGGAAGTATTACGTCACACCTGATTCCAACGACAACCAGGGAGAAAGAAACAAGAACGGTTATTAAAGGGACAAAGACAAAAAAAAAAAGAAAGCATTCCCGGCGGGCTGCATAAAATAAATCGTCTGTGTTTCTCGTACTGCATGCAGCACGCTAATGGCATCTCGATGAGAAAGGCCCCCCATTTGGCGAGGTCCATTGGTTGACAGTAACAGGCAATTCATAGTTCTGCTGCAGTAACAAGCAAGCTTAGTTAGCATGCAGTACGAGTAAGTCGAAGATCGGATGAGTCCCCGGCGCTCGTTTCGCACGTGTCCGTAATGTACACACAATGCGTTGTGGCCGTCTCGCTCGTGCCGCGACTGGTCGGGTCCGGTGACACGTCGATGTGCCGGCCGGACTAGAGGCGGTCGGATCGAGGTGAAATAATATTCCAAATGGGGTAGACGGGAAATAATAATGATAAAAAAAGAAGAATTCCAGCGCCACTGCGGCGGGCCTGGCTATTTTTGGGCGACTGACTCACTCGAGCGCGCGCATCACTCGCACGCTCTCCGCCCCGTACACCGGCGGCGAACGCCTCGCTATTGTATGGCTCGCATTACGCAAGCTGCGAAGCCAGCCGCCGGCTCCCGTATCGACTGCTCTTTCGGTTCGTTCCTGCATATATATATATATATATATATATATATATATATATATATATATATATATATATATATATATAGCGGCGACACAGCGAACACGCTGCACGATTCCTGCGTGCCCGCAACGGCTTCGGATGAAGACAACGGCAAGAAGCGGATTTTGTTACGTCTCACAGTGGCTGCATCGTTTCGTGCCCTGTGTAGTTCTGCGAATTTCTCTTGCGTGGATGAGTGGCGATTCTATGTCCTTTTGTCCGTTCGTGCTTCTTTTTTTTTTATCGTTTTCATAGCTAATCATTGTGCCCCATCTCTAAGCTGCGATGTCATGGTATACATTCGCTTTGCTAAATTTTCCAATGTTGTAGGGTTTAAGAGCTATCCAAATGTGAAGTATTACAATTTATGCACGATATTGCATTGTCTCTTGTAAGGTCATGCAGGCACGCGAAGTTGCTCACGAGAAAGCACTTACTTAACGCCCTAAACCACTATCATCGTGCTCTCCAAATCTCATATCTCTAATCGAGCACCCATCTTTTCTCATTCCCTTCCGTCACCCCTTGCTTATGTGTTATTTTCTCCCTTCCGTCGCCCCTTGCTTATGTGTTAGCTATATGTGAAACTTCTCTTGGTTAGTTCAGGGCACTGGTTATTATAATTTGTTACTGCGGTGGTGCTGAATGCGTACATATTTTCGTAGCTCGCATACTTTTTCCTATTCTGCTTGTTATTGATCGTTTATCTTTGTTGAGCCATAGTATAGAATTTTTTTCTTGGTAAATCTTGTCAGAAGCAGTTATCATGTCCATCTCTCAGTGACGCGCCAGTAATGCAACATTTCTTTTTCTCTTTTTTATTTTCTTTTCATTCGTGGTAACAGACCTGCATGCCGCTCTTGTACAGTTACGTCTTGTAACGACACTGCCATAGGAGCGTCTAACCCGGCCATTCATTCGCGTCCGTTTCACCACTCACCGTAATCGCATGCTTAGACGTTCCTTTCCATTAACAGGTTGGTCAAGTTTTCTTTTTCTTACCTTTTCACCCTTTCCTTATTTTAGCCCGGAACAGTGCGCGCGGGCACGTGTTATATCCATTAGGGGAACCGCCCGTCATTACCAGAGCTTCTTTAGGGCATTCTGCTGTCGTTTTAGAAGGATAAAGTGACTGTGAGGAAGAGCGTCCTGGGGCACATGGTGTGCAGTTCCTTGAACAACACACGCACAGACACGCGCTTGCACACACACACACACACACACACACACACACACACACACACACACACACACACACACACACACACACACACACACACACACACACACACACACACACACACACACACACACACACACACACACACACACACACACACACACACACACACACACACACACACACACACACACACACACACACACACACACACACACACACACACACACACACACACACACACAGAGAGAGAGAGAGAGAGAGAGAGAGAGACAGACAGACAGACAGACAGACAGACAGACAGACAGACAGACAGACAGACAGACAGATAGATAGATAGATAGATAGATAGATAGATAGATAGATAGATAGATAGATAGATAGATAGATAGATAGATAGATAGATAGATAGATAGATAGATAACGGCACGCCTCGTATACGAGGCGTGTCGTTGTGGATGGCATCTGGTGATAACGCCAGGTGGTGCAGCTGCTTTCAGACATGCACTCGCTCTTCGAATGGTAATCAGTGCCCGCATTCGCGATAGAGGTCGTACGTTTAGCAAAGCTCACCGGTCAACGACATATATAGGTCCTTCACGCCGAAAATGTTTGTGCATATTCAGCACTGTTGCGTTTCGCCTGCGACACGTGGTTTTGCCGGCGCGACTGCGGCGGGGCGGCAGACATTTTGGGCCCGAAACAGGCGATGCCAAAGCAGGGATCTCGTTCCAGTCATTGTGCCCGAAACAGGCGATGCCAAAGCAGGGATCTCATTCCAGTTATTGGGCCCGAAACAGGCGATGCCAAAGCAGGGATCTCGTTCCAGTCATTGTGCCCGAAACAGGCGATGCCAAAGCAGGGACCATCCTCTCATTACAGTCATTGTGTCCGACCGGCAGCGCCACGACAGGGTGCTACGAGATCGTGCTCGACATGGTGCTACGGCATCGCTACGACAGTGTGCGTCACCATTAGCCCATTGTACATTCACGTGCTCGTCTTTTGAGGGGTTCCTTCTTGCCCTCAACTGCGAGAGTATAAAAACAGCTGCCCCCGGACGCCAAAAGGAGGGCTCCGATTTCTTCTGTTGAGTGAAGTGCTCTCCCGTCTCTCTACTTCGGTCAAACCTGACCGCCAACTCTTTGCGATGTTAAAATAAACAAGTTGTTTCGTTGTTACCAGTCGACTCATGCTTTGCCGGGACCTTCGGATGCTTCCAGTTGTACCCCAGGCCGCCAGGCCAACGCTACCCTTGGGGCTTGCGACCCAGGTACAACCACGGGCGTCAGCGCCGAGTTCCCAACAGATCGTACCAGCGGTCCGATTCCAAACATCAGGTTGCCAGCGGTGAGATCGCCTCCGACTTCAAACAACTGTCTGCCAGCGGTGAGATCGCGACAACGGAGGCCAGCAGCGAAGAGATGCAGTTGACTGTATGCTGAGCAGCTCAACGACGATCCGGGAGCAGTGCAACGAGCCCTGTGTGACGACTGGTTGCCTGCAGCGGAACGACTGCGCGGAATTCCTGCCTGCGAGGTTTGGTGAGTGCGGGACTTTCTTCTTCTGAGCTTTGCCAGGCTTTTGTTAGTGTCAGAAACAGAGCTGGTAATTGTGGTTGTCGTTGCTGCCGGGTTAGTTTGCGGCAAGACAATAGTAAGCAGTAGAGAAAGCAGCATTCAGAGCAGCCATGGATTTGAAGTCGTTGCGCAAACCGAAATTGTTGGAGCTTGCAAGAGAGTTGGGTCTGGATGTCTCAGACAAACTAAGAAAACCTGAACTGCTAAAGGCTATTCTTGAGTTAGAGGCTGAGGATGACGAGCTGTCGGAATGCCTTGAGACTATTGAGGAGAGGTCAAAAAGACAGGAGCGCGAACTTAAAGAGCAAAAAGAGAAATATGAGCGCGAACTTAAAGAGCAAAAAGAGAAACAGGAGCGCGAACTTAAAGAACAGAAAGAAAAAGAAGAGCGTGAACGTAAAGAACAGAAAGAGCGAGAGCAACAAGAGAAAAAAGAAGAGCGCGAACACGCTTTGGAAATGAAGCGTCTCGAGGTAGAGATGGAACGCGCTCGTAATGGAAGTCAGGCACACGGTGCAGGAGAACGCGTATTGTTCAAAATGACTGACCTGATGCGGCCGTTTAAGCTTGGAGAGGACATTGGTTTGTTCCTGGTTAACTTTGAGCGAACGTGCGAGAAGCAGGGGTTCTCTCGGGAAACGTGGCCACAGCGCTTGCTCACTTTGTTACCCGGCGAGGCGGCCGACGTAGTCGCTCGCTTGGATAGAGAGGAGGCAGAGGATTTCGACACAGTGAAATCGAGTCTTCTAAAAAAGTACCGGCTGTCTGCGGAGGCGTTCCGTCGGAAGTTTCGGGAAAATGAGAAAGGCAGAAGTGAGTCATATACAGAGTTTGCGTATAGGCTTATGTCGAACATGCAGGAGTGGCTCAAAGAAGAGAAAGCGTTTGGTGACCACGATAAAGTTCTGCAGTGTTTCGGGCTAGAACAGTTTTATAGTCGGTTACCGGAGAACGTGCGATACTGGGTCTTGGATAGGCCAGACGTGAGTACGGTGGCTAGAGCCGCTGAGCTAGCCGAGGAGTTTGTGACGCGTCGAGCTCGCGGAGCTAAGGACGGTCAAAAGGGTGAATTTGGCTCGAAGTTTGAGAGGCCGAAGTTCACACCCATGAGAGCAAAGGGGAACACGCGTAGTGCGGATGCGAGTGGAAGCAGTGCGACCGAACCTAAGGAGACGGCGGCAGCCGAAGCCGAACGCAGAAAGCGGTTCGAGATGAGGCGAGCGGGCGTTTGTTATACGTGCCAGAAGCCGGGTCACTTTTCGGCGCAGTGTCCGGAAACAACACCAAAAGTTGTGTTTTTTTCATTAGGCAGCACTGACGAGAACATGAAGCTTCTCGAGCCTTACATGCGAGACCTCCTCGTGAACGGGAAAGAGTGCCGAGTGCTTCGCGATTCCGCAGCTACGATGGATGTAGTTCACCCGTCTTACGTAGAACCCCATATGTTCACGGGCGAGTGCGCATGGATCAAGCAAGCCGTGGAAGCTCATAGCGTGTGTCTGCCGGTAGCAAAAGTGCTTATTGAAGGACCTTTCGGAGCGCTTGAGACAGAGGCGGCAGTGTCATCTATGCTGCCACCCCAGTACCCGTACCTATTTTCAAACAGGTCCGATCACCTCCTGCGCGAGAAGGGGCTTTTGTTTGGTGAAGCTAGTGTTCAGGCCTTAACCAGATCGAAGGTTCGGGAGCTCGCTGCAAAGGCGGTAGTTGCGGGGCCGACGTTATCAAACAACGAAAAAGGGTCAGAGGCGCAGCAAGCTGATATTCCGAGCACGCCCGAACTGAATAAACTTGAGTCTGTAACGTTAAAGGCGCCAGATACTGGAGAGGAAAATCCCGATTCGGGAAAGTTAGAAGAGCTATCTACTGATTTGCTCATCGCGCCTACGTCAGACGGACTTGATAGGTTGCTAAAAGTCAGCCGGTCGGCTTTGATAGCCGAGCAAAAAAAGGATGGCAGCCTGGAAAACGTGCGCTGCAATGTCAAAGAAGGTATCGCCAGGAAAACTGCGCGTTTTGTGGAAAGGGGTGGAGTCCTGTACCGGAAGTATCTAGACCGAAGAGGAGTGGAGTTCGATCAGCTGGTCGTGCCTCAATGCTATCGTCAGGATCTGTTGCGCTTGTTACATGGGGGTTCGTGGTCCGGACACCTAGGAGTTAAGAAAACTAAGGACCGTCTCTTGCAAGAGTACTATTGGCCAGGGTGTTTTCGGGACGCAGACCATTTCGTGAGGACATGTGACACTTGTCAGCGGGTGGGCAAACCAGGGGACAAATCAAGGGCGCCGTTGAAATTGGTACCTATCATTACGGAGCCTTTTAGACGGCTCGTTATTGATACTGTGGGACCTCTGCCGGTAACAGCCACGGGGTACAGACACATTTTGACTGTGATCTGCCCAGCGATAAAGTTCCCTGAAGCAGTGCCGCTTAAAGAACTCAGCTCAGTTGAGATAGTCAATGCACTACTGTCCATATTTGCGCGAGTTGGTTTTCCTGCGGAAATCCAATCAGATCAGGGCACAGTGTTTACTAGCGCTTTGACGACAACTTTTCTCGAAAGGTGTGGGGTAAAGCTGTTACACAGCTCAGTGTACCACCCACAGTCGAATTCCGTTGAGAAGCTCCACTCCGTCATGAAGCGCGTGTTGAGAGCGTTGTGTTTTGAACATCGAACTGACTGGGAGCTGTGTCTGCCTGGGGTGATGTTTGCTTTACGGACCGCGCCGCATGCAGCTACGGGGTTTTCGCCAGCTGAACTGGTGTACGGTCGCTCGCTTCGATCTCCGCTTCGCATGCTTCGAGAATCGTGGGAAGGTAGGGGCGACGACCCAGTCGTGGTGGAGTACGTACTTAAGCTCCTCGAACGCTTAAGAAGGGCACAGGAGTTGTCAGGTGAAGCAATGGCAAAGGCCCAGCAGAGGGCCAAGGTTTATTATGATCGGACAGCCAGGGCCCGTCGTTTTGAGGTTGGCGATGAGGTCATGATATTGCGCACATCGCTAAACAACAAACTAGACGTGCAGTGGGAGGGCCCAGCGCGAATTGTTCAGAAACTGTCGGACGTTAACTACGTGGTAAGTCTGCCAGGAAAGCGGAAAGCACAGCAAGTTTACCACTGTAATCTGCTCAAACCTTATAGACAAAGGGAAGCAGTGGTGTGCCTGATGGTAAACGTTCCTGAAGAGCTTCCGGTCGAGCTTCCGGGACTAGGCTCAGTGACGAACAGGGAAGACACCGGTCAAGTCATTAGTGACCTTATCAGTAAAGCACCGCTGTCGCCCGAGCAGAAAACCGAACTACACCAGCTATTACAAGAGTTTCAAGGTCTGTTCTCTGAGAGGCCTGGTAGGACTTCTGTACTTACTCATGATATAGAACTTACCTCCACAGAGCCAGTACGATCCAAGGCGTATCGGGTGTCACCCCGCCAGAGCGATATTATGGAGGCTGAGGTAAAGAAAATGCTACAGCTCGGTGTTATTGAGGCAGGTGAGAGTGATTATACCTCCCCTTTGATTTTAGTTGAGGTACCGGGCAAGGAACCTCGTCCTTGCGTCGACTACCGCAGGCTTAATTCCATCACTAAGGATCAAATTTATCCGATCCCTAACATCGAGGAGCGCCTTGAGAAAGTTAGTAGCGCTCAGTTTATTTCCACCCTAGATCTTGTCAGGGGTTATTGGCAGGTTCCACTTACAGAAGAGGCTAGTAGGTATGCGGCGTTCATTTCACCAATGGGAACATTCCGTCCTAAAGTGTTGAGTTTTGGTTTGAAGAACGCGCCATACTGTTTTTCAAGCCTCATGGATAAAGTGTTGCGGGGACAGCAAGAATTCGCTTTACCGTATCTAGACGACGTAGCGATATTCTCCGCATCCTGGTCTGAGCATATGGCACACTTGCGGGCAGTGCTAACCCGCCTGCGCGAAGCGGGCTTGACAGTAAAGGCTCCTAAGTGCCAGTTAGCACAGGCCGAGGTTGTCTACCTCGGTCACGTGATTGGTCAGGGTCGTCGCCGCCCCTCTGAAATAAAAGTGGCCGCTGTGCGAGACTTTCCGCAACCGCGCACCAAGACCGATATTCGGTCGTTCTTAGGTGTCGCCGGCTACTATCAGAGGTACATCCCTAGGTACTCTGATATCGCGGCTCCCCTGACGGATGCTCTAAGAAAAACAGAGCCTCAAACAGTCGTCTGGGACGAGACAAAGGAAAGAGCTTTTAGCGCCCTAAAGAGTGCCCTAACAAGCCAGCCTGTGCTACGATCGCCAGACTATACAAAAGGGTTCATTGTTCAGTGCGATGCTAGTGAGCGAGGCATGGGCGTTGTACTGTGCCAACGGGAAAATGGAGAAGTAGAACACCCCGTTCTGTATGCTAGTCGTAAGCTGACCAATCGTGAGCAGGCGTATAGCGCCACCGAGAAAGAGTGTGCGTGTCTCGTGTGGGCCGTTCAGAAATTGTCATGCTATCTAGCCGGCTCGAGGTTTATCATTGAGACGGATCACTGCCCTCTCCAATGGCTGCAGACCATCTCTCCCAAAAATGGCCGCCTCCTGCGCTGGAGCCTCGCTTTACAACAATATTCCTTTGAGGTGCGTTACAAAAAGGGGAGTCTCAACGGTAACGCCGATGGCTTAAGTCGAAGCCCCTAACGTAGGAATCAGCCTCAAAATTGTTTGTTACTGATGTTTTTCTTCCTGAGGCAGGATTTTTTTTTAACATATTGCTTTTGTTTAGTGTTTCAAAGTGATGATATGCTTTCTAGTGCAATTTTTCAATTTGTGGACGCGTTCTGAGTGATGCTAGACTACTGTAAGGAACTAGGCAGTGGTATAAAAAGGGGAAAGAGCCTGGCAGGGCTTAGTGAGGGTTGTGCCGTGCTTGCTGACTGAGCGGTTGAGTTTCAGCGTAGTTCTAACGCTTGCCGGGAACGAGAACAAAAATGTGAACTCTCCCGAAGTCACTTTGCAGTGTCCCGTGCGAACCTGATCGAGAGAACGAGGCCTTCTCTGTGCGCTGCGCTCAAGAAACGTCGAGGGACGCCCGACTTCGGTTATGAGCATCATCGAGCGACATCCCTCCGGACAGCGGATGCAGTCCCCTGTCCATCGGGATCTCCTTCCCCCGGCGGGGCGGTCTGTTGCGTTTCGCCTGCGACACGTGGTTTTGCCGGCGCGACTGCGGCGGGGCGGCAGACATTTTGGGCCCGAAACAGGCGATGCCAAAGCAGGGATCTCGTTCCAGTCATTGTGCCCGAAACAGGCGATGCCAAAGCAGGGATCTCATTCCAGTTATTGGGCCCGAAACAGGCGATGCCAAAGCAGGGATCTCGTTCCAGTCATTGTGCCCGAAACAGGCGATGCCAAAGCAGGGACCATCCTCTCATTACAGTCATTGTGTCCGACCGGCAGCGCCACGACAGGGTGCTACGAGATCGTGCTCGACATGGTGCTACGGCATCGCTACGACAGTGTGCGTCACCATTAGCCCATTGTACATTCACGTGCTCGTCTTTTGAGGGGTTCCTTCTTGCCCTCAACTGCGAGAGTATAAAAACAGCTGCCCCCGGACGCCAAAAGGAGGGCTCCGATTTCTTCTGTTGAGTGAAGTGCTCTCCCGTCTCTCTACTTCGGTCAAACCTGACCGCCAACTCTTTGCGATGTTAAAATAAACAAGTTGTTTCGTTGTTACCAGTCGACTCATGCTTTGCCGGGACCTTCGGATGCTTCCAGTTGTACCCCAGGCCGCCAGGCCAACGCTACCCTTGGGGCTTGCGACCCAGGTACAACCACGGGCGTCAGCGCCGAGTTCCCAACAGATCGTACCAGCGGTCCGATTCCAAACAGCACTCAGCGGCATAGCAGAAGCGTATATTGTCACGTGGTGGTGACGTCGAAGAACACAGTAGCAATACTGTGAACGACAAAACTAACTTTTATTGGGCGAACCTGTGCCCACAAAACAGGCTACACTTAAAGCACAACGGCAGCGGCGAACACGGTCGGCGATCGTCGAAAATCTGATCAGCGGGTCAAGCGCGTCGGCTTTTATACATCACTCGTCGAACGTTCCAGAGTAATCGCTGGGACCCCCGTGCTTTCCACAAAGTTCTACATCATTTGCGTCGCGCACACATGCGATCAGATTACACAAGGTTCGGTCACAGACAGCGGATGGAAGCATCGACAACATTCCAGAAACTTCTGATACAGGCAGGCGCGTCCTGCGCTGTACGATAACATTTGTTAGGCGATGAAACGTGTCGCCCGATAAAGACAAACTAGTACACGTTTCAATGTGTCTTTGAACGAGAGTGCGAGAAATAGATGCTATATTATCCCGCGAATAAATTACCCGTTCAGGCCCCTGCGAGAAAAAAGCGTGCGATATGTGGCATCGTTTCCGGTCGGTCCGCGCTGTCTCGCATTCTGTGGCCCAGATTGGTCGATGGAGACGATTTCCTCCTTCACAGGGCTTTACACACTTCGGCTGCACCTCACTTCGTGCGCGGGAAACCCGTATCTCGGCAGCAAGGGGCGCGATGCGCCGAATGTCGCACGCGTGCGCATACGAGAACGGACGTCCCTCCTCGCCGCCTCTTCCGTTTCCGTATTAGTCACTTCCTTCGCCCCCTTCGAAAAGCGCCAGCGAATTGCGAAAGCCACAGCTGATTGGCGAGCAGGACGCCCACGGCCGCACGAGGCTCGCGCTTTGTATCTTGCGTTGTACACTGAGATCTTATTAGTGGCCACTATAACAACGAAAAGTTGAGACATGGTGTGGTCACGTGGAGCGACAGATATGGCGGTGCCGACTCGTTTAATTCACGCTGAGGTTAACCAGCGCGCACATAATTGCAGCGACCGACCATGCTCTGCCGCTCTGCTTAGCCCCTGGCTTAAAGACGACCGCTGTAATAAAATCATTTACCTACATTGACTCTTCTTCTTTCTTTAATATCCGATGAAAATGCGCGTCTAACACAGTAACGTTTCTATCGCTTTGTGGTTCAACAAAGCGTCTCAGACATCGCCAGTTGCGTTGATACTGCGGTCTTTGTCATCACTGTGTTCGATAACTGTGTTACTCCGTTATTACGTAAAATGTAATAGTTAGCGGGCAGGCTAAAACATTATTCTGTGCGCGCGGCCCAGAAGAGTGCAGCGGTTCCTCTGCATAATGCACAGCGATCAGTTCGGTTGCGAGTAAAGTTTGTTTACTGCGCCCTCCGCATGGGAGTTCAAATCACGGCCCCAAAATTCAAATGCATACCAATTAGCACAACATTCTTTTAGGGAGCCTCGGGCAGCCATCCTCCCCTGGACTGACCTGTATACTCAAATGAGCCTCATCGACAAGGCCCGGTGCGTGGCAGCGGCCACTGAAGTCCCGGACTGAGGATGCACCTTCCGAGCTCTATAGCCCTATGTTTCCTCAATGAAGATATATATATATATATATATATATATATATATATATATATAAACGCTTTCGTAGAGCGCGGCAAAGCCTTCGCTTTACTTGTCTTTCAATTGTGGTTCTTATCTTTTTTTCTATCTAGAGAGATTCAAAGCAGCTTCGTTTTCCTACACAGAACATACACTGATATTAGTTGGAGTTAAGTTTTCACGACTGCTACGCAAACTCTTAATGTTGGCTTGTGGCAAATCGCTGGGACAGTGCCACCTAAAGTGACATGCTCGTCGATCCCCTTTCCATCTCCAGGCCCTATCAGCCTTTCGCGGTCAGTGCCGGCGATTCGTTCGCATAACACTTTGTACGGCGTGCACATGTGGACCACTGCTAGCCGATCAGGCGTTGTACGCCACGGTGGTACTTGGCACAGCCGCAGTTTCAATTGCTATGGCCAGAAAGCAATGGGCAAGACATTATCTTCGGCATGTCGCTTGCTCAGACGCGGCTGAATTGGCGTCACTCAGCCGGGTGACTGCGCGCGTCCGCGGGACGAGGTGCGGCGCCCGCCGGCATCGACGGCGCGGAAGCGCCTCGTTCTTTTAGGCTTCGTCGCCGCGAAGACAAGGTGGCCGGAGATGGTTGCATTCCGTTCCGGAACACGTGCACGCGCAGATGGAGATGGCGTCAAACGCTTTCGCGCACCGTCGCCTCAACCTATCTCACGCCGAAAGATTTCTCTGGTGTCACATATGCCCGGCGTAGCAATCAGTAAAGCGTGCAGCCATTTACGGCCAGATAATTGCGAATGTACTCGTGAAATAAGATGGAAGATTGGCCGTGTCATCGAGCCAGAGTACTGTAGCTCACTTTGTCGGATCTGATCGTGGTCCGACGACTGGATGCCCGCGCCAAACTTGCACCTCGCGTCGACCGCTGTCGGCTGGTGCGGCCGAGTTAGCGTTCGCGTTTCACCCGATGATATATATACGACATGCATTCGCCTAAGCAAAACATAGTGTACCTGCACTTCAATTTGAATATGCGTGAACGAAATAACTGTTGTGGCTGCACCTGTCTCAACTAAAACACAAGTACTACATCGAACATCACTTTCTGTCGACTTTGTTCCAAACCCACAAGAAGGTACTTCTCGCGCTGATTCTTTCAGCTACCGATGGCCACAGCCTCACTTGCAGCGGCACTCTTTCTAGAAATATACATGCACGCTGCCACAGCGTAAAGACGACAGAACAGCGTCACAAGCGAATCTATTCATATCCGTAAGCGAGCGGCCCGTACCGCTGACGTATATCCTATGGCGGGGATGTCTGCCACTTCATTCCAAAGGATGGGTGGAGCATTTCCTCTGGAAGCAGGCCCACTGGCGCCGCCTATGATATGTGCCACACACACCTTCTTCACACGTTGTCTGACCTCCGCCTTGCAGGAGGCGTGGGCCTTGGGCAGACAGCTGGCCCGTACTCAAACGTGAGCGTTTGGCGCTTCCCACGTCTCTGAGACTGGAGCTGCGACATCATGTGATGTTTTGAGCTTTGTCCTCAATCGTTATTATTTCCTACATGCCTTCCTGCTTTCCTTCGTAGACGTCATCGCTTGCGTTTTCGATGTGCGTGATTTTCGACCGCGGCGAGCTCATGTAACAGGAGCTGTTGTACACACGTTGCACCACCCCGAGGCCTTTATCGGATGTTCGCGCGGACGAGACGTATTGCGCCAAGAGCTACAACTCCTCTGAAAGAGGAGTCCTAACAAGTTGCCTTTATGCGTCGCCATTTGAAAGGTCGCGCTGTCCTTCATAACGTAAGAGTACATCTATAGGGCGGCAGTGAATTTGACGTCATCATTGCTGCTACTCACTGTTGCATTTGTGTATTTGTGTGTGTGCGTAATATATCCGGCAGGTCCTCCCACGAATCGGCAAGCCGGCAAATACATTTTCTGCAGTTTGCGGTCGCATCTTACTTATGCCTTGGTTGCATGCCATCTCAAGGACCGCGATTCATCTGCCGTGTGCATTACGATGACCGCATGATATGGCGCAGTAGACAGGCACGAAAAAATGAACTCGACATATGTATTTATTTAATTCTTTACAATGCCTCAAGGACCCCATAGAATAGAGCTTTACATGAGGGGGGGTGGGATAATATAAGGCTAGTATAAAATAAAGATTCAATGGGGGTCTTCAAATGTGCGGAATCGCTGTGCTGGATAACGTGCGTAGAAGGATTTCTCCAGTCCTTGGCCGTGTGTGCGAAAAAGGAAGCAATGCGTGTTATTGTTTGAGCATGGGGAGTATACTGCTTTCTAGTGACACATTCTGTCGTTCGTTTGATAGGTTGGCAGGATAACATGGCTGTTAGCTGGCAGACCATAATAAAACTTCTAAAAAAGTCACAGTCTATACGTATTTTACGAGGCGCTTTTAGGACATATGTGCTACATCTCGTAAGATGCAGTACGTCTCTGCTTTTCCCACGGTCACTTCTTGGTTTTTGTAGCCTTTTGTTGCATTTCGGATTTTTTTCTTCGCACTTATTTTTTGCGTACTCTAGTGATATATAAGTGAATGTATATTTGCAAGTCAGCGCTTGTAAAGTGTGTCTTGCTTACTTATTTGTGCCTGTTTTGTTCCGAGCTGTATCGTGAACTAATATTGTAATAACTCGTCCAAATCTCCACCCTGCCAGACTGCATGACCGGTCTGCTGCTTAATATCAATTAGAATGTGACCTACTCGCCGTTTGAAGTATAATCCGCACCACAATGCATGCACTTAACGTCGGGCTTATCAATTTCCTTTCATGCTTCTTGTGTGGAGCGAATATGTCAACTTAATTCCAGCTTTTTCTGCTGCGGCCTCCATGATTCTGTCTATGACAGAGCGCACCGTTTCACGTTGTTAATTCTGGTCCCCGATCCTTTCTTATCGGTCATCCCCTGAATTACTTTACAGCTATAGGTAATGGCTCCTGCAAATGAATGAGAGTTGCTGAAGTACACGTTAGACAGGGCAACTACAGCGTGCGGCAGTGAATCTAGCTTATCGACATGACAATATTGGGACAGCAAGCCGGTGTTCAACTCAATGAACGCTTGAACGATCAAGCTGCAGGTACTGTATAAGTCACGCTACGGCATGCATGAGTTGAGAACATGCGTTTTGCGGTGCTGTTTCCGTCTTAGATGGTGAGGCCATGGATGAGCGACATCCGATGGTACTACGTGACGGTCCTTTAATGTATTATTATTATTATTATTATTATTATTATTATTATTATTATTATTATTATTATTATTATTATTATTATTATTATTATTATTATTATTATTATTATTATATTCGATCTATCCGGACACGTACACTAGCAATACCTGCCCACGATGCGACGGCCAGGCTGGGCCTGCCCGTACCAACGTGGGAGCGGCCCGCTGCGCGGTAATAGCGTATCTCAGGACTCACAATAAAGTTTTCCCATCCATCCATCCATCCATCCATCCATCCATCCATCCATCCATCCATCCATCCATTGTTGTCGTTGTTGTTGTTTTACGTAAGTGCATGCGCGCTTACTTGTCACGCATGCGCGCCGCTTCCAAGGAGACTTCACGTGGTCGGTTCTAACAACAAACGATTGCATTAAGGTAACGCATAGCTTGCACGGCGCCACCACGCGAAACACGTCGCGTTGTTCTTCATCCGCCGGTTGGAGCGCCTTCGTTGCCTCCCAGCAGTTTTCCAAGCGACGAGAGAACGCGCTCCTCGCTCAATCAGATTCGCGCCAACCGCTGGTGAAAAGGTTTCGCCGCGGTTGAAACGAGTCGAATCAGCCGCTGCAGTGCTGGTGCACCTACGGTCTCTGTAAGGTGCCTTCTGGAAGGAAGGTCAATGACCGAACTTGTACGTGTGTACGGCGCACTAGCCTTTTGTGGAGTACAGCCGGGGGACGATTTAAGCACATAGGTCGTCCTTATATAGGCACGCCCCCCGTTAAGGTATATGGCTCGTCGCCGGTTCTTTTCCTTTGTTCCGACGAACTGCGGCGGGCGTGTCGCTTCACGCGTACGCAAACTCGATTCCGGGCACGACTTGCCCGACTGTAAATTTGTGCCGCTTGTGGTCGCCAGACAGACAGAGCATTCTGGTGTTGCTCGTGCCGTTCGTCCGATGGGTTAATCTGCAGATGCGTTTCGAAACGGATTTTCTACAAGGGGCCGGAGCGGTCATTCGTTTTCCGAGGGCTTAAATCTATATACGGCCGCCTAGCTGCTTCGTATGGTACGTGCTCGGGCGCGCTGTTGTTCAGAGACTCTGTTCCTACACGGACGGAAATTATCGTCCGCAATGATCTCATTCATCTTGTCTCCAGTTGCATGCGAAACGCAGGCAAAAAGAAAAATGACGAAAAAAGAAAGAGAGAGAATGAAATCTCAGAATGCAGGCTATACCTTGATCAGTGGGGTGCATCTCATACGTACTCATCTTCTCTGTGTTCCTTCACTAAAATGAGCGGTACGAGTCCGAGTTTTTTTCTTTTTTCTTTGAGCGGGAAGCTTATACTTACTCCGAACATTCTTCATGCATCCTCTGGAAAGTAATAATGACAAAAGAAACTCGCACCTACGCCTCCAGGAGGAACGATAAGGAAACGATGGAGCATGTTGTATTAGAACGGGGAGATAGATCTCTGCCCAGCGGTCGATTTACGAATCACTGGCCTCATTGAAGCCCTTGGGTTCAGCGAGAGCAGGGGGAAAGTAAGCATGTCCGCAATAGAGATTAGTAAGAGGCGATTGGAAGATTGATGGAAGAAAAGTAGGGAAACGACAAACAACGAAGACGTACAAAAACAAATTTCTCGATTGGGGTTCAGAAACTTTGGTTATGGGAATTCTTCGTGGGTTTTTTCTTCCGTTTCTTGTTTAACATAGGTAGGACATTAGGCAACAAAATCACAAGAGATTGGTGCTCAACCCTCCGCTCCGTTATAAAGGGGACGCTCATAACATCCATCCATCCATCCTTTATAGCCTTGTTGTATTTTCTTTTTATTTTCCATACTTTCGTTGGGTCTCTTAGCAGTATGAGCAAGCAAGCTAAGTTTTTCCCAACCTCCGCGTTTTCGCCTCCCGTAAAAAGAAAAAGAAAAGTGGGTTTTGTCTGCCTCGCCGGATTTTGCCTTCTTTTTAGACGATCACATTATAGGAGAGAAAGCTCCCCGCCCGGTACTTATCGGAAGTAAACAAGAGCTAGCGATGGTCGGTGCTTTTAGTGAAAATGCTGTAGCCCGTGTAGTATTAAACCAGAACTGTCACCCGTATACGCCCCAGTTCTCTCAGCCCCCTAATTTCCGAGCTGCATGTTTGACTAAGCCGGAAAATATCTTTATTGGTTATATGTCTGGATGCAAACATAATGAATGGGTTAGCGCACCTAAATTTCTTTTCTTTAATCTTCGACTCGGCTGCGAAAATTTAACGACGTTTGTGCGGCATCATTAATATAGCTCATTAATAGCGTGCAGCGTATGCGCAGGCTGCATCTGGCGTCATCAAAGGCCCTATGTTGTCAAAGCTGTTCGTGGATAAGAACAGCTTGTGATTGGCCATATCGCTTGCGATCGACACGATAGGTCTGTCTTTCTCAATATCGCACAGTCTGAGCCATGGAGCGGACCGTGCGTTTTCAGGACATGGCTATTCGTTCGACGGTCGTTCGGAAGCATCTACTCGTCGCTGCTGTCAAAAAACAGCATTGGGTCGGCGAGAGTCAGCCTGCTGCGGTAGGGGGTATTCGCTTGAGACATCATGGTCGATATAAAGTTGGATAGCGCATCGTGTGCATGGCGGATAAAAATTGATAAAAATGACGGCCGGAGAAGACATAGGGCCATGACTTGTGCGATCGCTGGTACAACGTTTGACTTTATTGTCGTGGGGAGCAACATGTCGTACATTCAATTAAGGAGAACAAGAAAGGGAAGCCGAGGCGCAAGGAAAAGAAAGCGTGGAAAGAGAGCCCATATTGAACGCGGCCGCATAAAAGCCGTCCGACTCTCGCATTGCGCCTCTTTGGCGGAAACTAGGTTTGTTCGGCCGACAGTGCAGCAGTCAGAGCGCTCTCACACAGCCGTTCAGATCGAGTTTCTGCATTTAGTTTGGTCCTATGTACCATTTCGAGCGATTCCTTTTTCTTGCGACACGTGTGCTTTGTCATAGGTGATCGGCAACCGCGGGCGTCCAGTTTGTTGTGCGTGTCCGACCCAACCGCGTTTGCATGCATTTTGCCAAGGAAGGAAAAAGTGGACAAGGAAGGCAGGGAGGTTAACCAGTTTAGCTAGCGGTTTGCTACCCTACACGTGGGAGCGGGATGGGGGGCATGAAAGATGGGGAGAAGATATAGAGAGCACATAACACGGCACACACATCGTTCACGTCTGTCGCTCTTGCGCTTGTCCAAGCCCGTCTCCTTCATAAACCGAAGTAGTCCCTTCGTCGCCTTCAGCTTCGATGTCTTCTGTCGGCGATATGTGAAAATAGTTGCAACTGACAATGGTCTATTGTCAAAGTGCGCTAGAACAGACGCCAGGGACTGTCTCTGAACATTATATTCAGGACAGTCGCACAGAATGTGTTCCAGCATCTCCTCGCAAAGGCAGGCATTGCAGAGAGCGTTGTCGGCCATTACAATGCGAAACGAGTAAGATTTCGTGAAGACCAACCCTAGCCATAAGCGATAAAGCAGGGTGGCCTCATTTCGGCGGAGTCCAGTTGGCATACAGAGATGCATCAAAGAGGGCAGGTCGTGTTGACCATTGCTCCGGTTGGTCTGGCTGCTTGGTGTGCACCATAGAGAGAGCGTGATCTCCCGTGCAAGCACTCGAAGTCTGCTAGCTGCTTCGGACCGTGAAAGTGGTATGGCCTCTTCTTGTGCGTCTTCAAGAGCTGCCCGAGCGGCATTATCGGCGTCTTCGTTTCCTATGACGCCGCAGTGACTTGGCAGCCACTGATACGTCACGTGGTGTCCTTTCTCCTGTGATGTATGGAGTAGGCATCTAATATCGAATACGAGCTGTTCGAATGGCCCGCGACGCAGAGCTGATAGCACAGATTGTAGGGCTGCCTTTGAGTCGCTGAAGATTGACCATTGTCGAGGTGGCTCCCGACTGACGAAACAAAGTGCAGCGCGAAGAGCAGCTAGTTCCGCAGATGTCGATGTCATTGGGTGGTCAGTCCTAAAGCTGATGGTAATACCTCTTGCTGGGACGACCACAGCACCGGACGAACACTGGATGTTTGTGGAACCATCAGCATAAATATGTGCACTGTCCGCGTACCTCTCGTGCAGAAGAAGCAGAGACTGTTGTTTCAGCACAGGCGACGACAGCTCAGACTTTTTCCCGATTCCTGGTACGCTGAGATGGACTGTGGGGCTGACAAGACACCAAGGGGGTATCGATGGTTTAGATATAGCGGTGAAGCCCGAGGGAAGTTTGTCGTTGTACTTGACGATAGTTTTAGAGAATGATGCTTGGTGCCTGTCTGAAGGTAGTGTTGCAAGGTGGTGATAGGGGGCACGTGCAAAATGTCTGATGTGCGTTCTCAGGGCTTCCACCGTGATGCGAGTTTGCATTGGATGGTCCCGAGCAATCGCAATAGTTGCCTCTGTTGACGTGCATCTGGGCAAACCAAGGCAAACTCTGAGTTCTTGAGCTTGTGCTGCCAAATGAGTGTGCACGGCGAGTCAATCCTACCCTTGTCCGAGGCGAGTTGACCCTACTCGCCTCGGCCCTCGCTCGGCCCGACCCGCTGGCGTGTACATGAACACGACGACTGGTTTTTGGCCCGACTTTATCGCGTTCATGTAAACGTTGCCTAAGTTGTCCCCTGGCCGCGGGAGAAGTAATGTGCCCACGTCCTATTTGCTTGCTCCTTACATCTCGACGCTTACTGCACTACTACTACGAGCGATCTGACAAGAGGCGATTGAAATAGGCCGCAGTTATGAGCTAATAAATCACCATGCGATTAGTGTCGGAAGTAACGTCCGCCTCTTCAACCAATCCATTTGATGCCAGCCGTGAACGGTAGACGATGAGAGTGACACAGAATCTAGCGGAAGGCATCGCTACAACAAATCTCGAGGTATATGCTGGGCATGCCGCCGGGCAAGCTTATCATTAAAGGGCCCCCTCTCTCGCCATCGCATCATGTGCGCCTCGTCGAGCTTGGCTCAGCGTTGCCTCTCCGCGGTGTTTCCCTGCTTCCGCGTCGGCGACGCGCAACCGCGGAGGAATGCCACCCGCCCCCGCGAATGGACGGCGGCGCCCCTCCTTCTGGGCCGATTTGCCGGCGCTCACCGTCGGGGACACGCCGCGCGTAGCTGAGCGCGTTGCTTGCTTTATCGCTATAGTCGCCGCGGTGCTAGCGAGCGATGAGATCCTCGCGGTGGCAATTTCCCTGCCCGGTCGTGCTTGTGTGTTTAAGTAGTACATATATACGCGCGGCTCATCGCGGCGATCGATCTTCCTCGCCTTGTCGCCTCTTCAGTTTGCTTTCATCGCCGCTTGTTTAGGGCTGTCGTCACTTGTGCTGCCCTCATCTTTTCCTCTCCCTGCACACGCCCGGTCTTTCTGCTTGGCTGGGTAAAAGAAAGGGGTGCAGGGAAGGGGTCTCGCCGTGAAGCCCGTTTTTTGCTTGCAACCGCAAGGCGAGCTCTTTAGGCCGGGAGGGACTCTCCGACGCGCTCTGAGCCGACCGACGGGACAATCAATTTTCGAGTGAAGATTGTTACTTCCTGAGAGGTGTGGCCTCGTCTCTTGTCGGCCCAGAAGACTGCACGAACGCTTTTTCAGCTCCAGAAGGAAACGAATTCGAGTGATTTTGCTGTAGAGAAGCCGTGCGTCGACTAGAGGACGTGATATGCCAACTCTTGCCTCTTGTCTCATCTCTCTCTGTCACTCGCTCCCCAGTTCTCCTCTCCGCATAGGTGGGTATCGGCGACTACGTTACAGACTAGGTTATAGCCAACTTCCGCAGCCGCAAATATCTGAAATCCCCTCCCCTTAATTCAGCAACGTACCGTTGTTTTTTCTCCACACCGTCGTACGCAGTAGCAAACTCTCATTCACCAGCACAAATAACAGGCAGGCAAGCACAGCCTTCGTATTGTGCAGTTACATTAGTATCGTCTCTGATAACTATAGGCGGTCCAGCCCAACAATAAGCGTCTTAAGTATATAGAATGTGTCAGCGAACTTTCAATTTATGTTTCAATTGCCTATCGCAGGTAGCACAGTTCTAGCCCGCGAGCTGGTCTGCTCGAATTAAGTGGCGGACATTGCTTGCAAAAAAAAATTGAAATGACTAATTAACAAAATTCACTAATTAAGCTTTAGCTAATTACCTTATGGCACATATTCCAATTTATGAATTCTGGCGAGTGAGGCTGCAAGACATATCCACTTTAAAAAATTGTGTGGATGACACCATTTACGAGATATGCGCCGTCAAACTTGCGGTAAAAATGCACAGTCGTTCCTCTTATTTTCTTAACAAAACGTCGTTTCGTACATTGAAGCACACAATAAGGTGGAACGCGAAGGCATTTCTCCTCAAAGTTTGGAAATTAAAACCTAAAAACTGGTGTCATCCTGAGAACTCGTTCCAAGTGGATCCGCTTTGTGAACTCACGGGCTAGAATTTGTAAATTACAATATGTGCCATATAAAGTAATTAGTTAAAAACTTAATTAGTGCAGTTTTGTTAGTTCATCGATTATGCTTTCAATTCTTGCGCAAGTAATGTCCACCTCTAAGAGTAGACCAGCTCATGGATTAAATCGTGATATCTGCCACAGACACTTGTTAAATTTTTATGAAAGCGTTCGCTGAAACACCCAGCATATAGGCAGAAGGCAATAAGTACGCTGGCCAATCAGGATAGCGAACATAATATTAGCAATAGTGGCCGGCCAATGGCAGCAGTTCTTACAAACGAAAAGCTTCGAGAATTCGGCCCGCGAGTCTGAGAGTTGCTCGTAACTGCCTGCTATACTCCGTCTCACCAGCTTCGCGCAGTGCAGCGAAGGCTGAGGCTCGTTTCAGCCAATCAGTGGACGGGATGCATGTTTCAGAGAATGTAGGAGGACTACGCCCATTGTGCTCTGCTGATCCTTCCGTCGGTGTCGCAGTGGGCGAGAGGAGTCCATCCATGGTATACGGGGGCGCTGGATGCCTTCACGAGCTATGAGGATATGAGCTTGGTCATAACCCGGAACCGCCTGGTGGCCAGTAGAAGGTGTATAGGGAACGGTGGGTCTGCACGTGGGAAGACATGTGGCCTGGCACGAAGGTAGAAAGACAGAAAAAATTAATTGTAGAGAACGCGTTGTGTCAGGATTCACCAGCTTTCTGTTGTTTGTGTTCTGAGCAATGAAAGAGGGATAGATACACGAGTAAGAGGAAGGAAGATGGAGAACTTACATGCGTGGTGAAAAGCGAGGTGATTAAAACAAGCACGCAGACACCGACAGGTAAGCACATTAACGCTATGGGGTTGAGTGAAGAGCTTGACTCATGCTATCATGTGCGCTAGCCTGGACGGCAGTGGGGTTTAGAGGGCCGTCTTCAGTACATGCCTTTTTCCACGCGCGCTGAGGCAGTCGGAGAAGCTGATTAGTTCATTATACTTGAGGAAAAAAAAAGTCATGTTCTTTATATATATATATATATATATATTAAGAATACTGCCGATCACGTCAGAGACTATAGCGGGAGGGTACATGAAAGGTCTGTTGGTTTCGCAGAGTCATAAATGCTTAGCATTATACCTTGCTATTTAAAAAAAATACGTAAAACAACATGGTTTTGGTTACATCATCGACATAGACGAAAAAGGAAAACAATACGTTTGTAACAATGACATTGGCTAGACATTCAGTAAGCTTAATGTTTCTACGATGAAAATAAGGCTACTTGGGAAGCAAGCAATTCATCCTCAATCATCCTAATAAACCTGTTTAATGACGATTCGTTAGCTACAGTGGCTTGAATGAGTTCCAGTCTTTAATGGCTACTGGGGAAAATGAGTATTTGAAGCAATTTCTTTAAAAGAGTATTTGGTTAGTGTGTGGGCATGGGCGGGGTGTACGATATAATATAGTGCGCTGGACACTGAACATGGTAACGTTCAACACGCGAACTCCCTCGAGTGAAGCTAGCTTAGCAGGGCTCTTCCAGGAACTATCAGACATTGCTAGGGATATTATTGGCCTTAGTGAGGTTAGAACTGGTGAGGCTTATACAGTGCTCACTAACGGTCCCGTCTTCTATTACAGAGGTCTTCCAGATAAGAGAGAATACGGGGTAGGATTCATAATCAATCCATAAGGACACAGGGGGCAACATTGATGAATTCAACAGCATTAATTAGGGAGTTGCAGTCGTCGTTATAAAGCTGAATAGGAGGTATAGAATGAAGGTAGTGAAAGCCTACGCTCCAAACTCCAGTCGTGATGGTGGAGAAATCGAACAGTTTTATGAGGATGTTGAATCAGCAATGAGAAAGGTGCAAACTCAGTACGCTCTAGTCATGGGCGACTTCAATGCAAAATTGGGGGAATAGGAGGCTGGTGAACAAGCAATTGGCAACTACAGCATCGATTCTGGGAACACTAGAGGACACATGTTCAGGACACAATGTTCAGGACACAGAGGACACAAGGAATAGGCTCCGGATAATGAATGCCTTCTGGAAGCGCTATAACAGGACATGAACCTGGAAAATACCTAATGGAGAAACATGAAATTAAATTGATTTCATACCCTCTGCCGACCCCAGCATAGCGCAGATTGTACAAGTGTTAGGTAGGGTAAAGTGCAGTGATCATAGGTTAGTGAGGTCTAGGATTTCTCTCAATTTGAAGAGCTAAAGAGTAAAAATAGTTAAAAAGAAAGAGGCCACCTAGACGCAGTAAGGGTAAAAGCAGACGAATTCACGCTGGTGCTCGCAAACAAATATTCAGCTTTATAAAAGGAAGGTGAAGATAACATAGTGCTAATGAATGAAACCGTAACTAGGCTGATTTCAAAAGCAGCAGTTGAAGTGGGAGGTAAGGCACTAAGGCAACCGGTGGGTAAACTCTCCCAACTAACAAAGGACCTAATAAAGAAAAGACGAAGCATAGAAGTGACTAACACAAGAGATAAGATAGAATTCGCTGAACTGTCGAAACTGATCAACAAGAAGAGAGTAAGGAATATTCGAAATTATATCTCGGGAAAGATGGAGGAAGCAGTACGCAATTGCCGCAGCATGTAATCAGCGAGAAAAAAACTTGGCATGGGACAAGGAAAGGTTAGTGTACCGAAAGATAAGCAGGGCAATGTCATCAGCAATTTCGATGATGTAGTAAAAGCAGCAGAAGAATTCTGTGCTGACCTGTAGAGTACCCGGAGCGGCTAGGCTACCTTTATTCGAAGTAGTGATAAATAGGATAGAGGTTCCTTCTATAACTAGCAATGAAGTTAGAAGAGCCTTGAAAGACGTGACCCGCGGAAAAGTGGCAGGAGAATACGAAATAACAGTCGATTTAATCAAAGATGGAGGAGATATCATGTTTGAAAAGATTGCGGCCCTTTATACGCAATGCCTCATGACTTCAAGTGTACCAGAGAGCTGGAACAATGTCAACATTTTACTAATCTATACGAAGGTGAACGTTAAAGTATTGAATAATTATAGGCCCATTAGCTTGCTTTCAGTAATATATAAAATATTCACCAATATAATGTCCAATAAAATCAGGGCAACACTTGACTTCAATCAGCCAACGAAAGTGATAGTCTACAATGGATCACATCCATGACATCAGTCACGTAATTGAGAAATCTGAGGAATGCAATCAACCTCTCTATATGGCTTTCATGTATAGACTATGAAAAGGCATTTGATTCAGTAGAGATACCAGCAGTCATAGAGGAATTGCGTAATCAAGAAGTACAGGAGGGTATGGGAATACCATAGGAAATATCTACGCTTCCACAGCTACCTTCGTTCTCCACCAGAAAAGTACAAAGTTACCTATCAGGAAAGGAGCCAGGCAAGGAGACACAATTCCTCCCATGCAATTCACCGCATGCTTAGAAGTATTCAAGCTGTTAGACTGGGAAGGTTTAGGACTGAGGATCAACGGCAATACCTCGGCAACCTTCGGTTTGCAAATGACCTTGTCCTGTTCAGCAACACTGGGGACGAATTACAACAAATGATTGAGAACGTTATCCGAGAAAGTGTAAGAGTTGGGTTGAAGATTATTATGCAGAAGACAATGTTCAATAACCTCGTAAGGGAACAAGAATTAAGAATGGCCAATCAGCCTCTAGAGTCTGTGCAGGAGTACGCTTATATAGGCCAATCACTCACCGGAGACCCTGATGTTTACAGAAGAATAAAAATGGCTTGAAGTGCATGTGGCAGGCATTACCAAATCCTGAGTGGGAGTTTACCACTGTCGTTGAAAAGAAAAGTGTACAATCATTTACTTTTACCGGTGCTAACACATGGGACAGAAACTTGGAGGTTAACAAAGAAGCTCGAGAACAAGTTAAGGACTGCGAAAAGAACGATGGAACGAAATATGTTAGGCGTAATGTTAAAAGACAGGAAGAGAGCGGTGTGGATCATAGAGAAAACGGGGATAGCCGATATTCTAGTTGATATTAAGAGCGAGAGAAAAAGAATAGAGTTGGGCAAGCCATGTAATGCTTAGGGTAGATGACCGGTGGATCATTAGAGTTACAGAATGGGTGCCAAGTGAAAGGAAGTGCAGTCGAGGACGGCAGAAGCCTAGGGGGAGTGATGAAATGAGGAAATTTACAGAAGTAAGTTGGAATCAGCTAGCGCAAGATAGGGATAATAGGAGATCGCAGGGAGAGGCCGTCCTGCAGTGGACATAAAGGGACGACGACGACGACGACGATTATTATTATTATTATTATTATTATTATTATTATTATTATTATTATTATTATTATTAATATTAATATTATTATTATTATTATTATTATTATTATTATTATTATTATTATTATTATTATTATTATTATTATTATTATTATTATCATTATTATTATTATTATTATTGTTATTATTATCATTATTATTATTATTATTATTATTATTATTATTATTATTATTATTATTATTATTATTATTATTATTATTCCCTTTGATATTGTCACCTACGTGCCGAGCCACACTAAAACTTCCCCTTACACGTTTTTGTCCCTTCTCTCATTCTATCATCCTTTATTAACCTTTTCCCAGCACAGGGTAGCCAGCAGGTGTATACGCTGGCTAACCTCCCTCTATTTCGCTGTCTGTTTCCTCCTCCTCCTCCATGCACGTTTCCGCCGGGAGATGATACACTTTGTAAATACAATGTAGGAGTAGTGGTTGAATCGGCGGGTGTGTCGAGCGGTTTTAGGCCACGCCAGCTTCACGCTTGTGTGTGCACTCATTTCAGTTCAATCAATCAATCAATCAATCAATCAATCAATCAATCTTTTTTTTTTCTTTCGTATACACGACAGAACGAAAAAGGTGGCTAGAGAAAAAGCTCTTTCGTCGCAGCTTGACTGAGCTCCTGCCACCCGTACATAGGCAACATACAGCAAAATACATAGGCAAGAAATGAGCATACAGAGAAGTATTTTTCTTTTTTTTTAGTTTCGAAGGGCACAGAATATGTATGTAACATAATATGAGACATTTAAGCAATAAATTCAAACAATACAAAAAGAAACTGCGTCAAGAAACGTATTAGATAATTACCATAAGCAATAATCCAATATTTTAGCATAATGTCATAAGTACTAATAAAACATTTTAGCATAATTAGATAAAGTGGATCTATTTTAGGGTACAAAGCTTTTCTTTAGGCTATACAGAGATCGAACATTTCTTTCTTCGTTAGCGTTCGTATATCTATATCTCGTGCATAGCATGCGTTTAATGTAAGTGGCATTGTGTGCCGAACCCTTTCTGTAGCATAATTTGTGCGAGAGAAGGGAACTTCAAATGGTGGTTGGTACCTAAAGGGATACAACTCAGTGGTTTCGTTTAAACTAGCTATGTCTAAAACATTCAAGTTTGCCGAGTTGAGCACTTTTATACATGGCCAGTAATTTGTGGATATAAATTTTGTCTTTTACTATGATTTTATGCTTACGAAAATGTGGATCTGTATGTTCTAGAAACGGGGCGTTATCAATAGACCGTAGTGCCTTTTTCTGTATTAATGTAAGTTTATGTAGGTTCGTAAGTATGGTGTTTCCTCATACTGATACGCAGTAGTACAAGTGGGAATTCAATAAAGCGTAGTATACAGAGTCTTTTTAACATTAGTCGGAAGAATGTGTTGACAACAACTCAGCACACCGGCAGCTTTACTTAGTAGGTTTTTTATGTGCTCATTCCATGACATGTGCTCCATAAAGACGACTCCAATTTTACTGCTCTTTCAATGGTGATTTGGCAAGGACCTAGGGTTATGCGGCCATGCCCGAAAGTCTCTTGATATACTGACAAAGATCTTCATTTATGTAAATGGGCTCGTCTGTCAATTCACGATATTAGCTTACGCGTCACTGTGCATGAGCAGAACACGAACTGTTGCGCGTTCCTAGCTCATTGGGGCTTTCACCGCTCGCTGCAATCTGCACGTAATATCGACCTTGCGGACGAGATGGCCTCGAATGCTGCTATAGCAGCGTGGTGTCCGTTGCGCCCGCAAGAACTCTTGTGTTACGCAATATTGATTTGGTACGCTGGGTCTTCATACGGACCATATATGTTGCCCCCTCTTAGTAATTACGCCATTACAAGCGATCTGCGCTGTTGTCCAGGAAAGGGTAATGAACGTCTTGAAGGCCCAAGAAGCAGCCGTGTACACGGTTGTCCGTTAGCCCGCCGACGAGTATGATAAAAGCGGGTGTTTCGTCCGCAATGCTGGCAACTTGTGACGGTGGTTCGCGTTTCGTATACGTTGTAGAAATGGAAGACAAATACAAGCTGCATACATCTTTGCGCTCACTTGCTACGAGGTGACGTATATATTCAGAAAAAAAATTATCATGCAAAGTTGTTTGTAGGCGACAGGAGAGTGAATCAAGGACCGACTATAGGAGCTTGGGGTTATATAGGAGGGGCATGCGTGGCGTATAGTGACGTGTTCAGTTGGAATGCCTTCTGCATTTGTTGTTGTTGTGGTATTGTTTCTTGCAGTAAATAGCCCTAACAAAGTTGACCGAAAGTGAGGAAGAACGGGCGAGCTCGGAGCGGGAGGAGCGCACCTATTACGCAGGGCATAAAAACGACCTGATCGCAAACGAGTTTCAAAGTGTAGTATGATGTATGATGATGGCGAGGCGTGTAGGATTTAAGTGCCAAGATGTGGCAGCGGGACGGAACTATTTATCGTCTAAGTCAGCCCTTGCCGGTGTCGGTACGGGGCATGCCGCCTCCGCACCTCCCACGCATCCGTATGCGCACACAAATAGGCAACGTGATTGCAAGCCGCGTGCGCCGTCACACGGCGTTCCAGCGTTCACGGTACGGCGGTTTCACGTTACTCGCCATGCAACTCTGCGGCAGTTTCGCCTGATTCCGCAGGCATTCAAGGCACAGGGATCTTTACACAGCAACTGCGATTGCAACACACTCCCTACGGGCAAGAAAGGCGGATCGCCGATTAGGCGTATTATATAGTTCTGCCTTAGAAGAAACAAAAATGAAACTTGTGGAAAATGAACGAGTCTTTGAGAAAAACAAAAGCCTGCTCAAGCTATTCTATATGGTATCACTTCTTATAAAGAAAGAAGGAAAGAGAAAAATATTTAGAGAAGTAATGAGGAAAAAAAAAGAGGAGGACTTATATAGCCATGCTGCATAAATTATCATTTCTAAGGTTCGAATATGTGAGCATAATTAAAAGAAAAAGAAGAGAAACATAGCAAAACGAATGGGTACAGCGGAATTTGGGAGGGACGGGAAAGTGGTTGTTGGGCAGGGTTGTGCATGCTATTTGATGGGCTTCGCAAGTGCGTTAAGAGCGCTCCACTGAAGCCTGTATAAGGACGCAAACGAGCGTATTGTGGCAATGTAATTAAGCACTGGAAACTCTGTTCATGGAGGAACCGAAGAAGGAGTGGTAATACATGGACATTCCAGTTTACGATTCTGCGACGCGCAATGACGCGGTGAGCGCGGTTCGTTGGTTTGCGAGCCGTCGTGTCGACGTGCCGTACAAGATGCGGCCCTCTTTTAAAGTTCGATGTGAAGAGACTTCTGCAGATGTGTGCTAATTATGCGTAACTGATACATCAGAAACAGCGACGCTGTATAAACCAGCTGTCGTGCACAGCTTTACGAAATACTAGAGTTCTGTTTTGCCACTGCATGCCCGAAATCTAAGTAAGGTTTTACAAACGCTTCACTATATCGGGTGCATTTCTTTCGCTATATACCAGAGCCTTTTCAAACGCTTCGCTACATTCGAACTTGGTATATACTTCAATGCATTATATTCGACGCGTGTTCCTGCATTCTGCTCCGGCTCTACAGACGCCGGCGACAGGCTGCGCCTTCCAACAGCCCGGTGTAGGGCTGTGTTGCTGGCCTCTCTTTGATTGACATTTGATACCGTGGCCACGCGCGCATTCAGCGACCACCATCACCGCAGCCGTACAAACTGACCTCTAACGTGGAGCTGACAAACGCGACTCGAGAAAAAAATAATTACGGATTACTGTCTAAGATAAGCCGCGCAAGGAAATCTTATTTGCGTGAGATATACGCAAGGTAACATTTCTTTTATAATCGATAATAATTACGTTTCAAAGCAAATTTCGGAGCTCCAACGCACGTTGCGTTGCTGACTGTTCTTTGATTGATATTTGATGCCGAGCACGCCGGCCTTTGCGGCAGGAAAGCTGTGGCACTGAGCTTCGCTGCAATGGATGTGTTCTGCCGCGCACTATGCAGCCACAGCTTCCAGCAAAGCGCACACATTGAGCAGCACCGAGCGACACGTATAGATCGTACGAGGCCAAGGCGCGTTGCGTCACCATTCACGAGTAGAGGTCGTGTGAGCGCTTTAACGAGGCTGTCTCGCACGACGGCGTGGGGGGGGAGTGAGACGACGAGCTGCCACCGTGGCGCCCTTGACACTGGCGTGACCGAACGCCGCGTCGAGCGCTTTTAGTCGCTGGTGTTGAAGAAGACGCGGGCCTTGGTACAAACGGGGCCAGCTGAGGCTTCACGCGTCTTCGAGGGACTACAGTGACTTTCGCAAAGCAGTCGGATGGCATAGAGATTCCTGCAAAATTTACTAGGGGAAAGTCTGGTACTGTAGTGTCTGCGGGAGCTGCATATGTGGCGGGAATGATGGCATAGTACATGGATCCATTCTTCTGGCTTCAAACGACTATAAACGTCAAGTGTTATAAATGCAAAGTTTCGCAATGGGCCTCTTCAGTTTGTCGTCCCGGACTATCAGTGAACTAGAATACTGTATCCCGAAATGTGACTGCTCGAGATGCTGTATATGCAGTGCTAATCGACTGAAAGCACCGCCTCAGACAGTCCGGGACTGTCATGGACGGATACGCGGAAGAGGCACAATGATTGTGCTTGCTCAAAGAGCCTTATTAGCTTCACGCGTTTATAAAAAAATATGATGGCTTTTGAATTTAGGCAAGTAAAGGCAGATAAAGCGTAATAAGTGTAGTATTTCCGCTAAAGCCGCCGACAAAGAGGAACACGATCCAAGACCTGAGGAAGAAGAAGCGGACAGAAGGAGACCGAATGAGGGCTAATTGTAATTGTAATTCAATTGTAATAACTTTAATTGTAATTTTGTAATTATTCCAAACTATTATTTTTGACATAATCAACCATCTTACACTTATGTTATATGTTTAATATATGTATGCCCTTCCTGCTAAAATCCCCGTTGGGATGGGCAGTATGTCTGAAATAAAAATAAATAAATAAAAATTGAGATTGACCAGTTTAAGATGGGAAGCTTGTGTTTGGAACATTGTAATAAATAAATCCACAAAAAGGTTGAAGTCAGAAGAAAAAAAAATTAGTCAGATCCAAGTACTACCCATCGTTCTCATGGTAGCTAACTATCGCAGCGTCAGACTTACGTTTTGTAATTCTAGTAGGAAACTCATATGTCGTAAAGCGTGGCCCCCGAGAGGGTGCGCCGGTGCGATCTCGGAAGCCACACGGATGCAGAACAACGAGCCTGTGTGACTTGGAAGAAGCAACGCCTTCCGAATGTTCACGCAAGTTATAGCTGTTTGAAAAGTAATTTCCCTGCGGAGATTCAAGTACGGCATTCACGAATATTCCCTCTCGTGTGAAAGCCGTTTCACCATCACGATTTGCGGGAGCCCTAATGGTGGCCAATGAGCATTAACTCTTACGTAAGAGCTGTTTTGTGAATACAGGCCAAAAAAGAAATTTTTTTCTGGTTTCCTTTGTTTGTAGGGCAAATAACGAGCCAGTAAAATAGTGACTTGATAGGTGGCAAGGAAAGGTAATTATGAAGTCTAGGGCGACAGCAGAGAGTTAGATGGGGTGACAAGATTATGAAATTCGTGGATATAGCGCTGGTTTAGCAGCACAGGTTAAAGATAATCGAATATATAGGTACTTTGTTTTTTTCCTGCTGAATCAAATTATGATCGTATTCTCGGTTTCCGTACGTCCCTTTAAGCCGCAAGCGCGCTGCTATATGGGCACACGTGCAACGAAAAGTGAAAGGAGTGGCTCTTCTTGCGTGACAGCGCCATGAGGAAAGGGAGGAGGGAGAGACAAAAGAAAGAGGGGGGGTGAAAGAAGGCACCGCGTGGTTGCTATTTGTGGATGACAGCTGTATAACGCAACGACTGGAGCTCGTTTTCCCGCGAGAAGCATGTGTCCGTGCTACTGGCTGAAGACGAAATGCGAAGAAAATGGTTCGCGGCAGGGCATACGACACATGTCAGACGTCTTGCAGCGGCGAGTGATACATCGCGCTTCTCTTAATGAACTCTTATCTCCTTCAAAGCGCTATACTGTTTGTCTGTGTGTCAGTGTACGTATACCTTCCAGCTTTGTTCATCCTCGTTGCTTGCACTCGTTATGCAAGATAGCTAGCCAAAACCACATGTGGTTTCCTCTGCGCATTTCATTTGCTCTCTTTCTGTAGAGCGTGCGCGTTGCGCTTCACTTCTGAGCAATGCTCCACACAGGCGGGGATTAGAATGTGAATGGAGTGGGCAAGTAAGCTAGAGAACTGGTTATTCAAGCAACGAATGTGTATATCTGGTGGCCGACGCAGTGCACCACGCGCTCAACGTCGTGAATGTGGCTGAGCGAAAAATAAGTAGTTCCTAGTCCCCTTTATAGTTTACCCAATCGGTATCAACACGCACTTCGAACTCCGCGAATTGTATAAATTGCGTTTTGTTAGCATGGCCATGTTCCTAACTATAATGCTTAACGTGTGATCTTCGTATAGTGCCAAGCACACGATGACGCCCGTGCGCGTGTTTGCATGCGCAACTGCGCTAACCTGCGAACAAGCACCGTATCACCACTGCCACGCCGACTCCGCTAATCTTCAAGGCCGCGATCGTTCTTGAGCACGCACTAATGTGCCCCTGGTCCTCGTACACGTTATGCACGTTTTGGTACGCGTCGACCTGCGGTCTGGCTGACAGCAACAGAATCTGCGACCTCCGAGATTACTGTATTTCGAGACGTTTGTGTTTTGAGCCCGTCAGAGAGAGAGAGCGTATAGCCATACCCTGCGGGTCAATCAGCGCTCACAAGACGGCAAATTCGACAATATATGGCAGAACTTGAGCGTGTCCGGGGTCCCTGAATTCGGGTTTCTCGTCGTGTGAATATCAATATAAAGCTGTAAAAATGAATTCCGGGGCATCACGTGCCAGAACCATGATCTTATTATGAGACACGCCGTAGTGGTAGGGCTCCTGATGAACTTTGAACGCTCGTGCACCCAATGCAGGGTACACGAGCGCTTTTGCGTTCCGTCCCTGATCAGAATGCGACGAGCATCGAACCCGTGACCTCAAGCTCAGGAGCGCATCCCCGTGTGACTGGAGCTACCGCAGCGGCGGGCAAAGTTTTCGCCCCTGTCTTTGCGTCTTCAGTTTCGGCGGCGTCAATTAGGTTGACAGCGTAGCGTTAACGACGAACTTTCACGCTGTCTCGGCCGCTTCGTACGCCACGGACGACAGGGCGCGCATTGCACTCCCAGCGGGCTGTACTGTTTCTCGCGCGGCGGCTGAGCTAGAGCCCGCTCGTGGGCGTTCTGCAACCGCAGGGAAAGTTTCGTCATCTGCGCTTGCTCCAGCGCGCTAGCGAAGGGAGAGAATCCCTCGACACACACGCGCGCAACAAACGTCATAAACGCGCGCTCCGCGCGCGTTGTCATTTGTGTGCGCTTTAAAACGCGTGGGTGCTCCCGCAGAAATTCCGCGACGTCAATCAGCGGAAACGCCGCCGTCGACGACGTTCCTTGAAGCACCGTTGCAGTGGCCGCGAACGCCGGCTCTTGCCAAGTCGCTCGCGTGCACGCCTTGGCAGCGCCGTGCCGCTGCACGGCCGCGGAGCACCGGCAACATTCGTGAAAGCCAAGAATCGCAGCTTTTGGCGTTGGGCTAGCCTATATAAGGCAGCCAGTGGTCATCGTGGCGCGTGGTCAAGGACAAACAGCACAACGCGAAAGCGTGGACTTGGTGCTTCAAAATGCCAGAGACGGCGATAGGGCGGTGCGCAGAGCGAGTCACAGTGCACGAAATCGAGAGGATCGACACGAGATCTGGCGAACACGGCGCTACTTTCAACAAGAGAGATAATTTAATTGAAAGAAGGCAGAGAGGTCGGCCTGAGCTAAGGCGCTCTAGCCTGCTACTCTGCAAAGGGGGAGGGGGAACGGGGACATAGAGGTGTGATAAGGGATGATGATGACTTTCAACAAGAATGTTTAATAATTAAGGCGACAGCCTTTACTATAGTGGCTCATCTCAATTGACGGTGGTCTCCTCGAAGAGGCAGGACATGTGTAGAATGAGCTTCTGAAAAACACTTTGCAATGTGGTGAGCGCTGTTTACATCATGGATCCGGGACTTCAAGGAAGTTCGACGTATATGCTAACGCATTTCTCTTGCGTTTACCCCTAAAGCGCCGCTGACTTTTTATCCCTGCTACAACTCTCCCTGGCACGAACCAACAGGATCTCAACGCAAATGTGTCTACATGAAGTTATGCTGCAATATGTGTGTACCTATACTAATTATTGTAGGTGCACCAAATTTTGCTCTCATGTGCTCTTAGACGTCCAAATGCCACAGCTAGCGAAGCGGTTAATTATACTCAAGCGGAGCCGAGAAAATAGTGTGTAACCATACGGAGACGTCCCTGGGAGGAATATTATTGGGAAGCGCATGTTGCCAAAACGTTCTTGGGACGTTCTCTGGTTCAGTCAACATCTCGCAGGGAGGTCCAGTATGTCCCATCGGAACATCCGTGGGACATTTTCAGAAGGTAAATGCTTTGGGAACCATGGCGCGCAAAGTCCAAGGATCTATATATAACTTCCTTGGCAAATTCGTGTCCTTTCTTCTTTTGCGTTGTTTTTGTTTATAAACCTACACGTGGCTAAGATCTGATGTCAGCCAACAAGTTCACTGCGTTTCGTTTCACCGTTCTTCCGCAGCCATGCAAGCGTTCTTCCGCGAGTGCCGTGCAATCAGACGGCGCACTTCAAGAGGTTCTTGCGAAGCAACGAATAAGCACCCGAAACTCGGCAATACTTGCTTTTGCGCGCCTGTTTATTTATTTACAAATACTGCTGTCTCAAAATTGAGACATAGCAGGAATGCGTAAGTACATCAAGATAACATACAATCAACATGTCACATGTAAAGGAACTTCGCCTACGAAACGCTGAAGTGGCAATTCTCGGAGATTAGTATATGTAGCGTGTTCCACATTTCAATGGTAAATGGCAAGAAAGAAAATTTGAAGCTATCTAAGTGAGCTCGAAAGGGAACAGTGTTCAAGGGATTGGCTCTTCGCGTTACACGTGCCGAGGAGCCAACAAATGTCACAAGTACGTCGACAATGACAGAAGCATGTATAATTTTGTGCAACATTATAATCCTTTCATACGTGCGCCTATGTGCCAACGGCTCAAGCGATAGCAGGCCAGCATGCAGAGAAGGGGAGAAATTGCAACCGTATCGATTATAAATAAATCTAATAGCTTTCTTCTGCGCAGCCTCAAGCTTTGATACATCAGATACGCAGTGGGGTGACTAGACAACAGATGCATATTCTAGAGTGGGCCTCACGAGGGATCAAAGCTCACTGTTGTCGAGGAACAGTGAGCTTTGTCCTCCGTGTGCGTGCCTGTCTTTTGTTCTCTGGAACAAGAGAAGACGACACTGCAGGCGCGAGCCTTAATTGCTTTCAGGTGACGCATTCGTAACACAAGCGTTTGAGAAAATTGGCACTGCTTTGTCCTTTCGCGCTAGCAGCTCCTTCTCTTTCTAAATCACAACAGTGTACAGTTCTGCGTTGTGAAGTCGATAGCTTCAATTATCGTTCGCTATGCGGCCCTCAAAGCCAGACGATGATGCAGAGTCGTCGTATTTTTCTGGCTGCAGGCAAACAAGCATCGGGCTCGTTCAACCTCACAGCTATCATGAGAGAAGTTGTAGTGCTACACTGCAAGCCAGAGAATGTAGTGAATAAGGCTTATCGCGCTCGTTTTATCGCATTTAATCTTTTGATAATCTGATGCACAGCTTCCGTGGACTCTGGACACCGTGCTGTCAGCGGAACGCCCAGTTACTGGAACTCAGTTTTTATGTTATGCATGCTATCGAATTAATGTGACTGTGACTGAAGCATGTACGCTGTATACCACGAACTGTGAGGGATGTCGTATTATATACAGCGAAAAGCGTGTACGACACTGACTCGGCAAACTGTCAGCGGCGAATGCTTTTGACCTCGTGGTGCTCATAAAAATCCAAAGGACGCAGATAGGTTTTTCAAGAACGGCTCAAAGGCGCGGTCTCAGGGAAAGAGCCTTTCTGGCGGCTCGATATTATCAAAGTACGTAAACGCAGTACGATTTATAAACACATGGCCATTTCCGAGCTCAAATCGCTTGGTATGTCACTCACGGGAGTACTACAGCTTGCTTCAGGGGCAGCGCGTACTTCTTCTGTTGCAATCGCGGCTCTTGCTGTCAAAATCCGGGCACGGGAAGGGCTTTCGCTGGAAGCACGCTCGGCGGGACTCCTGCTCAGACTCCTGCTTCTTGGCTGTCGGACATTAATATCGCGACGTTCGATTTACCAACACGCACGCATAGCCACGATCTTCTCTGTGTTTTTCTGTCTACGATAAGAACTTGGGAAAATATTTGGCAGCTTCTCATTACTGTTTTCTTTTCTGACGACGTGTTACGAGCACGCCGTGGAGATTAGTCGATGTCGCTTATTCTGTAAACACCCATTGAGCTTGCTTGTATATAGGAGAGCGAGAGAAATGCGAGCACCTCACTGGGTGTCAGAAACGTCTCAGCTGCCTTGACGCGAGTTTCAAAAGCCCCGAAAGGTAACCGGGCTTCTTCACCCGCTCAGAAATTCCTTGTACCAGAAGTTCTCCGAAATATCTGTATACGTACGATTACGACAGCGTGGTGCGCATATACCGTGGTATTGATCGTGAGCGCGCAACCTACGCGTGCTGTCATCGGTGTTTCCCACGTTGGGGGCTGTCAGCTCTCGTTCGTGTCTACGCGGTGCGACGAGTGAAGCGCGTGGCTTCGATTGATTGTTGCACGCCGACTTGTGCATGCATGCGGTGAGCTCGACTCGCATGTGTTGCGAAATCATTTTTCGATGCCTCGCGAAGGCGCAGAAAACTGCGATGTGTGTAATGGGATAAAAAAAGAAAAATGAAAGAGCTAGGGCTAAGTTCGGATTTTATACTGTTTGTGAGGTACATTGCCGATCTGCTGGGGAGAAGTGTCCTAACAAAGCTTATGCCACGGTCGCGTTCGCGTATACAACGAGCAACACACAAGCTGCGGTCGATATCCCCTTAGAACACGAGAATTTAAGGTCTGTAGGTGTTTTGTATATCCTGCAGCCTTGCAAGGGCGGCGACCAGCATATCGCGGCTACCGGGCTTGTTCGTGCACGCGTGTACACCGACTACGCTGCGGCAATCGCAACTCAAGAAGGGTCTCCAGAGCGCGAGCCACGAGCTGCTTGCGTGGGCCGTACTCGCACAACGTTTTTCGTGGGTGTTCGATGCTGGCCACGCTAATTATAAGATCGGCTGCACAACTGCGTGTACGTGTGCGTGTCCCTAGCAAAGACCGGCGCCTTATCAGAAATGTATCGGCCATCCCGCTCTGTCCGAGTGACGCAACGTCGGCGAAAGCCACGGCGCTGACCTTCAGACGCTCTACATCGGCGTGCGCCGAAGGCACGGGGGCAATGAATGGGGTTCGCTTCTTTTACGAGTCCCGGCTGTCTCGTTCCTCGGCCGGGATTAGATGGGAGTACTTACCGCGGCGCTGATAGCCGACCAAGCGTCGCGCACGACTTGGGCCGTGCGATCGGACCGGATGGGCCCCGGAAGCAGTGAAGGATGCATCGCCGCACGTCGCGCGCGGCTTGCAGCAAGAGCAGCACCCCCGGAGCACTTTCTCGTGCTTGTACGCTGGGTGTCCCGTTCTAGTGCCTCGGCATCACATCGAATAAACTCGCAACTGCGTAGGCGTTGCAACGGAATATTGGGAAAGAGTGCATCGGTGAAAGCTACACCGGGCGCTCTTGTTTTGTCATGCAAGGTCCGAAAGTTTTAGAAATTGCCTGTGGCAGATAGCACAAATCTTACCCATGATCTAAGTTACTCTGTGAGGCTGTCATTACTTCTACGACAAATCAATATTCTTAATGAAATAATTAACAGAATTACCTTAACGTGTTGTTTAATTATTTTGCGGCGCATATTTAAATCTACGAATTATAGCCGGTGAGTTCGTCTGGGCTGCACCAGTTTCGAACTCGAACGCCGATGCATTTTGTAGGACACCTTAAAAATTAATATCTCGAAACCGGTGCCGTCCACAGAATCAGTTCCGAGTGGATACGCCTTGCGAACTCACTGGCTATAATTCGTATATTTAAATATATGTCGTCGTGTAAGTAAGTTAAGAGTCAATTAGCGTAATTATGTTAATTCTTCAATAAGCATTTTGATTTCTCGTTGAAGTAATTGCCGCCTCGTTGAGTAATTAATTTATATGAAGGATTAGAACTGCCACAGGCATTTAAAAAAATTTTTGGGACCTTCTAAAAAGAACACCCGGTGTAAGCTGCGTATTCTAGAAGGCCATATTTTGCAAGCGCTAGCCTCTGCAATGCCGTTTACAGTCGAACACCTTTATAACGGAGTGCTTGGGGCCTCCGAAGTCATTCGTTATACAGAGGTATCTTGGGTGTAAAGGTCGCCTACCTCGCAATAGAACCGGAATATAATTATTGCCTCGTTGTAGAGGCGCTCGACTGTGCATACTGTTAAAGGGGACATTCTGTACAGTGTGCGGTTCCCAATTTTCTGGTGCTCTATAGCTGCAAATGCCGGCTGTATAGCTATAGTTAATGCACGGCTGTAGTTGGTGCGCTGAAGATGTGTAGAAAATTGGCAGCGCCGCTAGGTACAGCTCGCCTGATACAAAGCCAGGCGATTATATACGCCTGCCAAACGGAGAAATTTAACCACGTGCTCTACACTCTTGTGTTCCCTTTAACCGCGCACTGCACTTTATATGGTCAGTCAAGGTGCGCGCTCCGTAATCGTGTACGTACAAGAATAAAATTTTAAAAAAAATCATTCCAGCTGGCCCTGGTGAAGAAATCTGCGCGACACACCGCACCGACCTTCCTTCTCTGTGCAACGATGAGGGCGGCAGAATTATCACGGATCTTTTCTCGTTTTTCGTCCGCGCATCCGTTTGAGATCCACACTTTGTTCATATAGTATATATGTAGCAGCTGCTGCACGGTCGATCGTACACTGGTGACGTCATTATGTGTGTATACCACTGTTTGCATTTAGTGATAAGAATTCACAGCATCTTGTTTGCGCAAACGTTACGACCTTCTAGCTAAATATTGCTTATTGGTTTTTCGAGCATTGCACCGGTAACGTTTGCACGACTGCTTTCTCAACCTCCCTCCCTCCCCCATTTCTGTGTAGCATACAGTTGGTTCCTGTTAGCGCCCCGGCTTTTTAGTACATGGTAATCCATGTGTTCTTATTAAAAAAATAACCCGCAGGCGCAGACTGACGCACAGGTCGTCGCTCTGATACACCGTAACACATATATATATAAATGCTGGCGCGTTACAACCGATGTGGATTAAATGTAGCGATAAAATACCGTGACGTGTATTCCGCCTACACCGGCGACGAGCTCAATTCTTCGCAAGGCCCAATGACCTCCGGAATATTCGTCCCTCTGTTTCGAATTACACTAAAAAAGAAGAAGAAGAAACAACCCCCGAGGGCACCTAAGCACTTCTTATGATTTGGGAAGTGCTTAGGCGCAGTTAGATGGGTTAGAACGCAGGCAAGAGCTTCCGCAGGCAAGGGAAGCGAGGATAACACAGAGCCACAGGCCGGGCTGCCAGCGTCATGAGCCTCCGGGACATGAACGTTTGAGTGCAGTGGGGCCGTGCGGGGGCCCAAGGACCTGCGTCCGCAACTCCCCTGTGTGCAATAAAGTTATCACCACCACCACCACTGAGAGCGAGGATGACGTGCGTCGCCAGGTGCCCTCTCCCCTCACGCAACAGCTGGCGTGCACAGTCAGGTGTTCCCTCTCGCCCACTCCGCCGAGACAGCAAGCGCGAGCCAACGAGCGCGCCTCACGCACTCGTGACGTGGCGTCGCAGACAATGGAAAGTGCCGTTTGGCTAGACGCCGTCGGCTCGCTTGCTCAATCGTCCATTGAACGCTTTCGCATAAAAAAAATTAACAATTCTTGTGTTTTACGTGCCAAAATAACGACCTTTTGAGACTTAGATGGGCTGGTTGGTTACTGGTTTGATGGAACATAGTTGTAACGGCGCGTTTGAGGACAGAATACAGAAAGAAGTTCGGCGATCGTCCTCTGTGCATTATTTCTGTGTCCCGTCCTCAAACGAGCCGTTATAACCATGGTCTTACTGTGAGGTACGTTGTGGTGAGGGGCTCCGGATTAACTTAGACCACCTGGTGTTCTATAGTGCGCACCCAATGCACGGTACACGGCCGCCGAGGCCGGAATTTGATCACGCGAACTCGTGCTTAGCAGCGCAATGCCAAAGCTACTAAGCAACCACGGCAAGTGTTTAGGATGACATCACTAGTTCTTCATTTTATATTTTTATTTGCAGCGGTTAAAGCCCGTGCTTAAGTTTTCATTTCGGACGAAGCGGGCGCTAATTTTAGAGCAGAACCACCCCATAGTTGCACCATATAGTTCTCCAGCGTCGTGGTCTCTGTGGGTTGCTGTCAACCTTTTTTCTTTTCTTTTTGAGGCCATATGGAAACACAGCAATGAACTTCGACCACCATTAGGCACTTCCCCCTTACCAGTAGGACATATTCGAAGTCATAGGAAGAAATAACGAAGGAAAGAAGAGAACAAAAAGAGAACAATAAAACAGTCGACCGCATCTTATGGGGCGCTATTGAGCTCGATAAACTTGGGGTCTAGCAACTGTGTGCTACCGTATAGACCCGTGTAAGGACCGAATTTTTTCACACTTGTGACGTGGTGCAGCCCTTGCACGAGACTGAACCTTCCAATCGAAATGGTGCTGGCGCAGCCGGCGACTTGTGCGCACCCCGCATCTCGTGCACACCCTGGCTGCAGCGACCTAGCAGCGGCACGGGGGGACTACGCAGCGCGCGAAAATTCGCCGGCGCGCTCGCGCGGCATCGGAGCACCGAACGCGACAGCTTCTTCGTTGGAAATTTCCCCCCCCACATTTTGGGCTGCCATGTTGGAGGTGCGGCCCTTTCACGAGTATGTACGGTATACACCGGGTCTTTCAGCGAACACTTAAGAATTAAAAAAAGAAAAAGTTGCCTGTGGCAGACAGCACAATTCTAGTCCATGAGCTGGTCTACTCTAAAAGGCGGACATTACTTGCACAAAAAATTGAAATGCATCGCTTGGCCTAGAAGAAGAACAATGAATTTTCCCGACGAGAGAAAGTGCAAGAAGTGCATAAAAATAAAAAGTGAATCTTGAATATCGCGGAACAATGAATTTTTCCGATGCGAGAAAGTGCAAGAAGTGTATAAAAAGTGGATCTTGAATGTTGCGGAACAATGCATTTTCCCGACGAGAAAAAGTGCAAGAAGTGCATAAAAAGTGGATCTTGAATGTTGCTTGAGGGGGGGGGGGGGGTTGGAGAGTGTGTTCCGACTCGTACTGGTGCTCCTAGTCCTAGGGTGCTCCGACTCGTGCTCATGTTCGTACTGGTACTCGTGCTAGTACATGTAAACGCTCGTCATGTAAATTTGCAAATAAACCCCTTTCTCATATCTCTCAGACGTCGTCCCGGACCTCTCGATCGCGCGGCACCTGGCATATCACCAGCCACGGAAACGTAATGGCCGCTCAGACACCGAATAACAACTGTAGGACAGCGGTGGGATATACGCTACCCTGTGTCCTAACACCGGCCGTTGCGCGATCACTGGACACGATGACGTGTACAAGGCTTCTCAAACACCACATGAAAATCGCTGCGCCCCGCCCGATTCCGCTGTGACGTTGCTTCGTCATTTGGCACGCGCTCTCTCGTCGGGCTATCGGTTGTGATACGTTGCCTTCGCTAGAGCTTATACTTAGCACTAATCGGAATGGCTGACAACGCCGTGTGCGGTGCCCCCCGCCGCGCAGTGAACGGGAACCACTTTTTTGTGCCACTAGTCCTCGATTTTATTTACCATGCAAGACAATCAATGTCCAATCACTGTGGCGACTATACGGTATAGACGATCGTCTACTCTGTGCAGAGGCTGTTGGTCTCCACCGCGATCATTCGGCCCAGTGGGCAACTTTTGTGCTCTTTGAGAACGAACGGCCTGTGCGCCTTTGAATGCCCATTCAGGTGCAGCCCAGTCCCCTTACTCTTTTTAATCTTTCTGTCTAAATAAATTTTAAAATTATATTCTGGTGCTTTGCGTGCCAGAACTACGATTTCATTATGAGGCACGCTGCATAGTGAGGGACTCCGGAATAATTTTGACCACCTGACGCGCACCCAATGCACGGTACACGGGCGCTTTTTGCATTTCATCCCCATCGAAACGCGGCCGCCTAGGCCGGTATTCGATCCCGCACCCTTGGGCTTGGAAGCACAACGCCGAAATAAATTTGATGCCGAAATGAAAAATTCACCCGGAACCCTCTTGTTAGAACGTCGTCCCTAGCACAAAAGAAAAGCCACCGATTCTGCAAAAGTATTGCGAGAGGTCGCTGACTGCTTGTACTGGCTAGAGTTAATGTGTACGGGAGCCATAAGTATCTCACAGTATTGGCGAGCACACTGTTAGGCAGTGTGCTCGTCACACATATATGTGTAATCCTCCTCGCCGTGAATAAAGATCGGCTAATAGAATGATGCACGAGCGGAACACAGAATGTTACCGGCGGACAATTAAACGGCGTATGAAGGCATGCAATAAAATGAACGGACGGTTAATCGTGATAGATGGCAGCTACTTTTGACAATAGCTATTGTTTCACAACAATGCGTGTTTCAAGAAGGCGCGAACAGCTCGCAGGTGAGATTCTTGGAGCATGCATCATACGAACGTAGACATGACGATCAGTGAAGACATATGTATACGTCAGCGACTCGTCCTTGTCGATGTTATCATGCGCTGTCAAAATAGATTGCCTTGATGAGCCCGACCAACTTAGATATAGCTCAGTGTATTTGCGTGCTTTTTTTACTTTGTAGGTGCACGTTTTACTTTTAGGTGCACGTTAAAGAACCCCAGGTGGTCAAAATTTCCGGAGTCATCCACTACGGCGTGCCTCATAATCAGAAAGTGGTTTTGGCACGTAAAACCCCAAATATTATTATTATTACTTTGTAGGTTATGTGCAGCTGTTACGTTTACAATCAGAGCAGTGCTCACGTACGTATTTATTTTTTTCTTTACGTCTTCGCACTGTTCCCCTTGCTTGTTCTTGTGAAAGACCAGCAACGTGGTTCACAGTCTTGGCGCGCAAATACGACAGCGCTTGGGTGGCGTGCGCGCATTGTCGCCACGTCCTTCCGCTCATTGTACGACACGCAAACGCGCTCAGGTATAAAGTTGCATGCGGCAGCGCAGAAAAACACCTATACGCATAATGAATATGCGAGGGTATCGGAAGCCTACGGCTTCGGGGCATTGCAAGTTCCCTAGATATAATATATATCTAGGGAATTTATGCCAGACAGGTGCGCGGCGCTCACAGTCGAAGTCGGCGTATATAGTGGGTAGGACAAACGGTAAAGCACTGACTTTTAAAATGCAATTGCAGCGTTTTTTTTTTTTTTGGGGGGGGGGGGGGGAAGGTTGCCGAAGTGAAAGAGAAGGTAAGCCACGAACAAAACGTATCCATAAAAATCGCCGAGCGACGCTATAACTTCCGTCACGCCTTTTCACGTGTATACTAGCTGTTTAAATTCGTTTCGTGTTTAGTTCGATGACCTTCCACGCGAGCAGTCTAAGGTCCCGGTTATCGCGCGAACTTCACAAACAAAAGCACTAAGTCCTGTCAAAAGCCGTAACAAACAAAAGAATCAAGATCCTGTGGTGTTCGACTGGCGCTTCATAAAGCGTGGTTGTCTGTCGAGAGTTTGGCAATGTTCTTGTCCACATGCTTATTACGCTTCGCCCCGATTTTAACAAGTTTGTACCGCCGCATATGAACTTCTTTGAATGAAAGGTATCCCTAACACTGATCATCGTTAGGGATGCCCTTCATTCAAAGTAGTTCAGATTATGTATATTACGTTATTACGTTTTATTATATATGTGTGTTATCATGCAGTTAAATCAATTTAACTGATACCACGCATGCATAATATAACGTCGTTTGACGTCGACGCGTACCTTTCACAGGCGATTTACTCGAAATTCCACTTCGGTCAATACGTAGTCAGCACTGTCCATGGATGAAAATTCCCTTTTCCAACAGAGTCGGCAGCGCGACTAGCTAGCAAAGTTTTTCCAACAGTCGCTGAAGCCGAAGAAGACCGGGTAGGATGCATCACAAGCATGGCTCTATGGATTAAGCAGGGCGTGAGGAACTTTTTCATTTATTTTCATTTAATTTCATATGTAAGTTGACGTGAGGGTCCGTGCATGGTAAGGAGCATTAACAAAATAAATAAATAAATAAATAAATAACACACTTATAACCTGTCGAGTTGGATAGATAATTGGATGTATTTTACTTGTAGGGATTTCTCTCTCTCTCTAAGCGTTAGTGGCGCGCAAATCTCAAATGGGAATTTCTCAGTTGCGATGTTTGCGTTCACGCGAGAGGGTACGCAAAAAAAAAAAAAGAAAAAAAGAAAAGAGGAAAAACTCAGTGCCCTTCCACTCTGTGAAGAAGGATGACCAGCGAAGCTGTGTATGTGGACCCTTTCATGGCGAAGTGCACCTCCGCCGCGGGTCGACCCGTCACTGCACCATCTTCGGGATCGTTCCACGTATGGGGAGTGCTTTACGCCTGCTTCATCTCCGCCGCTGGTCGGGCACTATTTTCTGGATCGGCTCTCGTATGGGGAGTCCTTAACGCCTGCTTCACCTCCGCCGCGGGTTGACCCGGCATTTCACTGTCTCCGGGTCGGCCCACGTATGGGGAGTTTTTTGCTTACGACACGAAAATTTCCTTGCCCGGTAGAAGTATACAGCTTCGCTGTAAAACAATCAATTGTAAGGCTCCAAAATTTTCTGTTGTCGTCTTTCTCCATCTACTTTAGGGTCAGTTGAATTGCAAGCGCTTCCGAACTTTAGGACACTGGTTCTGAAGCCTACCGCTGAGCAGGAGCGCAATTAAAGCCTTCTGTGTACCGTACTGCCAGGAAGAAGGAACGGGTGCTAAGACACGTCGCTGTCGGCTCCCGACAAAAATATCGCGTCGAGCCGCTAGTAACTCGATACAGCTCGTCAATCCTTTAGCTATCGTCGAGCAGAAAATAAACGAAACAAGTCATCAACGCAGCAAATGCACAAAAAGTGTGCAGCTGACAGCGAGTCTGCCGTGTTTTCCTTGCCTTCCAACCGTTCGCAGGAGATGGCAGGAGGAAATAACGAACACAAGTAACGCTAACATCGCTCGTAGGCTCGCTAGCGCAGGCAGCGCCATCCGGTGTGCGAGCGGCGTAGCCGCGTCAGCGCGCTTTTTCCCCCATGCTGCAGAACGGCTGTCGGCTGTCGCGGTGGTGCGCGGGTGGGCGCACCAATGGGTGTGAAAGCTGCGGTAGGCGCTGGAGGCCGTCGGCGTCTGATTCACCGCAAAGAAAAAAAAAAAGGAAACTTTGCGCAGGTAAGAGGCGAGAGAGTCTATATTCTTGCAGAGAGCAGCCGCTATTCACTGGTGCATCGGTGCAGCTTATAGAAACGGCAATGGCCCACTTGCCGGAGAAAGCTATGCGCTCGGTTCGCTTTCGTTGAAGAGCCGCGGGGACAGCTTTGCGCGGCTCCCGCAGTTCGTCCGTGTGCGCCCTACCTAGATTTCGCTAAACCTGCGAAATCCTGCTCGAGCGCTTCGATCACACCCTTGAAAAGAAGAAAAACGGTATGTCATTTATCAATTCGCTACTTGTTCGTGTATACCTGGATGTCTTGTGGCTCGTGAATACCGGCAGTAGCAAATAGAGGTTCGAAATTAATTGGTTTCGTAAAGTCGCGGGCTGTGGTGTGGAGTATGGCTCGATACCTTCCGTCAAATGATTTCCGGTGGTCGTGATCGCTGTGTGTATATATAAGTATTTATTTCGGTGCCCTTTATTTACAAGTTTTGATATAAGCTACGAGACTTCTAGTTCACTGTAACGAGACTACGCAAAGTTGTTTTTTTTTTAACTATTATTAATTGTTTCACTTTGTTCCGACTTTATTTTAGTTCTATAACTCCCGGGAGCAGCTAGATTCCCCGCTGCCTGACCGTTTTCATTAATTAATTAATTAATTTGGTCGTTTGAGTTCTTGTGATTTAGCCAAAATCTAGCTTGGCCCTCATTGTAGCGTTTTTATTTCGAGTGGTCGAGATATTGCTGTACCGACATTCTTGTGCGTGCGAGAAGTATGTATGACGAAGATGTTGATAAGGGCGGCCTTTTGCGGCCGTAGAACAATGATGATATATAAAAAAAAAAACGCACCATGATAGATCAGCCGGGTGCTTTCCTTGACGCATGTACCGATACGGTACTCGAAGCTCAAGTGTTAATTCGAACTCCGACCCTTTTTCCGTACTTGAGAACGCAAGACGATAGCCGAAAAAAAAAAAAAAAAGTAGCGGCAGAAAGTAAGGGAGGAGAGAGGACCCGGCTATATGGTGGCTCGTATAGCCGTATCTCAAATCAAATCAAATCTTTATTCAGCATTCTTCCGCGTATGAAAAAAAAAAAAAAACTTTGGGTTTTCATTCAGTATGTCGGGTCATTGACATTAAGTCAGTTTATTCATGTGTTATATAATGTACAAAAGTTTAGTCTGATATCCTGCAATGGGCCACAATTTTAAACATTCATATTTAAAACAACGGTTTGATGTAACACATTTGATCCAAATATTACATCAAAACTTTGGTGGAACATTGTTTGGAGCATTCGTTATACTTCTGTGGATGCACATTCCAGTGTGCAGTAGGAACATCAACACCGTTGAATATATTGACATCCATTCACACCTACAAATTACATGCCCTGGGAATAACTGGTTGCCAAGTCCGAGAACTATTGTGACATTTGAACAGCCTGTGTTAGACAATTCAGAAGATCAGTGACAATAAAAGATGCACATGTACAGCACTGGTACAGTGCTACAATGGTACAATGGTGCAACATACCTATGCAAGTATAGCTGCTTTCTTTTTTACACTGTATACCTCCAATGCATACTCATGTAGGCTTTGTAGAAATAGTGTAAATATTTGAAGTATCACATAAGTCGCTCTACGAAATCTAGGGGGAAATTTATATTCAACTCCCATTAAACTTAGGTTTAAGAAGAAGCTGTATGCCTAATTTTTCTGTTATAGCTGTAACTGTAACTTCGCATTATTTTTATTTATTTATTTATTTATTTGTTGAATACTGTCAACCCCCTACTTGGGGTTTTTACAGGGAAGACAATATAATAACCAAAATGCACAGCTAAAGAAACGCTGATCTATACAAAACAGTCAAGCATTAAAAAAATAAAAACAAGAACTAGCCATCACATTCATGATAATACATGTCTACAGAGTGATCAAAAGTGCAGACATCATCAGAAGAAACAACAGACCTGGGCAAGTAAGTGGTTCATGCATATATGGAAAGTGACAATCCAAATGTGTCACTGCAGGTATTATATTGCCAGAAATTAAAATGAATATGGCTGAAATCATGATTTATTCGCCTATTCCGTTTTCCTGGGGCACATAGATACTGTGTTTATCAATATCGAAACAGGGTATTTATTCTATATTTCCTTCTGCATATTTCCAATAGATCTAAACAACAGAACATTAATTTCTGTGTTACAGTGTCTGTCTTATGACACCTGGAACATATAAAACGCATGGCTAATATCAGAATTTTTTCAAACTTCTATTTGTGTCACTTTCGGTTAGGACTCCAAACTGCCACGTTTACTTAATTGCTGCCATTTTGTTCGCAGTCATGTCTTTGTGTTTGTTGCATTGACGTACCTGTGTTGTACACAGAAACTGCCTTCAAGACGCCGTAGTGGCTAATGCAGGTGCCATGCATACAAGTGTTCGATGGCACTAAATGTTCAGCCGGAAAGCTATCTGTTCCACATCAACCCGTCAGATTAAAATTCACAAATCAGGATTAATCATTATTTAAATAATTCAGTGTTCCCTCTCATATTGCTCACAACTTACATTATGATTACCTTTCACTGCACTCCTGGGCCACTTTCTGACATTGTGTAAATTGCATTGGGCATATTAGATGGGCCACTCACCATAACATTTTCTTGCAATAGGAAACTGTAATCACATAAAATCTAACCTTTTTCTTCATATTTTATTGTAGAATACCTCGAGTTTTAAAGCAAACCAGTACCTTTTTTTATTGTTCAACTTTCTAGAATATACACATAAGATATTGTTCATTCAGATTTTTAAAATTTACCCATGTTTTATTTGTTCTTAATCTCAAAATCACTTTGCAGCAGATTTACTTCAATTTACTCAAGTCCTGCTTGAGTAAATCAAGCTGCACTTGATTTTTGTTATATGTGCACAAAAGTTCACTTAGCTATATATAATTTTAGAATCTTTGTGTGTGTGTGTGCATAGATATATATGTATATATATATATATATATATAAATAAAATATGCATTGTATGGATTGCTGTGTGTGTCAGAAAGGAAATATATATTCGAAAAAAGTGAACATTGAAACTTGCTATAACAAATTAGTTTGACGTGGAATGAAAAAAAAAACAGCCAGCATTTTTATTCCCCATAAGAACTGCAGGGCCAGAAATGTGTTGAATTTCCTTGCATTAATGAATGCTTAATAAGAACAAGAATGGTTAATATCTTGCTTCACTGTTGTAACGAAAAGATATTACTGCGTATTTTCTATTTTCATTTGTAAACAAAATATGATGCTCTCAGACGATATATATTAAGCATAATGGACTGTAGTGCGCTAGTTTTATAACTTGGCACTAATCAGTGGGTAGCCCAAGGGCAGACTTCATGGCAGTTCTAATTGTGGAGCATTAATTATGTAGGGATTAATTTTATTAGCACTCATTCTTTTTTTTTGGTGTCCTGAAGCACAGGCAGTTTCTTTATGATGGTAATTTGTTATTTAATTATACAAATGGCAAAGGCATCGTAGCACAAATAAAAACAGAACACAAGACTTAGTAGGGTATGGCATACCAGAGGTTTCTTTCGCTACCGCGTAAACTCACTGGCCTATGCCCCGGCATTTTATGCAGAATCAGGAAGCGTGGATATCCGTAGAAGCACGCCAGGCCATATGTGAAATTAGTGGCTGGTGTGGTTTACCTGTTACCATTGTTATGTGGGAAGGCCTAAATAGGTCAAAGTGGGTGGTGCGTTAACTACCAAGCACTGAAGCACAATCATTCACTGAAGAATAAAGGCAATATGCATCTGCGTGTACATCACATGGCTTGCAAGTGTGAACCTCGGTATTGCAAGATTAAGGTTTCGAGCAGAAGCAGAGAAACTACTGCACATGCACTTTTGGAAGCCTTCCATGTCGGGAAAAGAGGCACAGAATGCGTCAGCGCTAATTTTGTGTGTCTGGAAACGATACACAATTTTTTACTTGTTTTCTTTGTCATGGCAATCCTGTGCCCATGTGCTTATTATTGTATGTTTCTTCTGGTTTTCTAGGCAACTGTAATAAATTAATTATGAGTGTAGCGTCAGTAGTGTTTGGTTTTGTGTCCTTTGTATTCATTTTTATTTGCACTGCGACGTCTTCTCCAAGTTTCAACTAACTAGCACAAGAACAAGTTATATATAGCCAAATGTTGCGACATTGTGAAAGGCATGGCTCATGTAAGAACAGTTTGAAGCAAAATTAAGATTATTCTCAAATGTGGAGTGAGTTGCTGCAGCACAGTCGCAGTCATTTTGTCTAAATTGACAGCAAGAATGGCTGATAATGGAACACACATTGAGATGAGATGAGGTACTTGCTTGCTAGCAGTCTTTCAATGTAAAAACAGGCACTTATAGGGTCACGAAGGATGCAGCTCCAAAATTGGGCTTCGTAAATCAGAAATATGTGCAATACTGTTGTAGGCACTAGTATGACCTTATAACCAGTGGGTAGTCATGAAAAATGTGCATGTTTGAACTTAAATTGGTCATGAATGCTTTAGCCACATTATTAATTCATGTCAGAAAATTAACTCTTACAGCATTCAGTGCAGTGGCGTATGTTTGCCCCTTTTCAAATTTCTTGCAGAATTTTTTTCATTTGTGCGATGGAGTGGAGTGTTTTTGAATGCAAATCGAGGTCTTAAAGACCACTTGCTTGGAAGGAACAAGGCTTCTGCACATTGTCGCAGCTGTGATGCTTTTGCAGTGCATTCAGTCACTTTCGTTATGTAAATCCTTGCCTGCAGGAAACTACAATTGATCACACCTTTGGTTGAAGAAGCACCTTGCCCCACTCGCCATGTCCTTAACGCTACCACATTGTCTGTAAGTATAGGTTGTATTTTGTTTGTTTACTCTTTGCCTGAAATGTCCCACAAAGGCATAGTTTCTATGCAACTGTTTCACTTTCATAGTCTGTTTTTTGAGCCATGTGCCTCTATGTAGAGCTAATTTGTGAAGTTATTACTTTGTGTTATGAGACCACAACAGGCTATAAGCAAAAGTGCAAAATATGTTGGAAGGATGTGTACTGTTTGAAAGTATATGTAATGTATTGCAATGATAATGAAAGCGTGTATTGTAGGGCAAGTAAATATTAGCTAGTTATTAATAGATTGCATCCCTGATGTCTCCTTATGGTTCGTTGCTGCTACATGGACGTCATATGCACATATAATGCAAAAATTCTTAAACAAGAATGGCACAATATCCTTCTGGCCAGCCCTTACCAACTCTCTAAATTTTGTTTTGTATATCAGACATTCCTGGCCTTACCTCGTGCCAACATTCAAATGCTGTCAATTAGAATATGTACTACCTGAATACGTAGGGATGGTACTATACTCATGGAATGAAATGCTACAACGAAATTTTAAATTAGGACACTCCATATGTAGAGTTATGTTGTTTCGAATCTGGCCAATAAAGGTCACATAGATTCTGATCTGAGTGTACTAGCCAAAGTTATGATAATTTTATTTTCCAGAAGTTACCAACTGGAGGCAGTAATGGAAGTGGAAGCATGCACATTAGTCCTATAATGGCACCTTTCGTTCTGTGAGTACAGCACAGCTTGTCACTGCATACACTTAACATTTTCAGTGTGTAATTGTAATTGTAGGTCATGTTTCTGGTCCTCCTTTAAGTTAGTCCTCTTTCATTAGCTAAGTGCAGTCATTAAAATAAAATTACTTGTGTGCCTCAGCACATCCCTCTAACACATTCTTTTCATGACTAGGGCATTGTAATATGAATTAAATGAAAGCAGATAAATGACTTGAAGAAGGTATTACATGTATGTATGGAGTGCTTAGGAACAAGATAAAGTAGTGGCTTGGCACATTTGATTGGTCACAATAGCAAAGGCTGAGAATTGGATGTGTTATATCACAATCTGCATACACATAATACATAATTTGGGTCATAGCTTTGCAACAGGGGTCTTCCTCTCACTGATTTTGATAAACTGTTTGTCTTTTGACTTTGAAAAGTATTTCTAGGTAGGTGAGACATGCACAAACTGATAGCCAGTCTTGATGAATGAAGGCTGTACATTGAATATGAGGAGACAATGAATTCGATATTGCGATTAGCAAAACACCGTCTTTTTTTTTCTTCAGTGTAACTTGCTTGGTTGCACATGATAAAGAACATGTGAAAATTGGTGAGCATGATATTTTTTTATTCAGTTGTCTTTGGAACTTTCAATTCATAGGAGTGTATTCGGAAGGAATAGTTGCACATTTTTTGTTGACTCACTCTTAAATATTATCATTTACTCAGTACAAACTTGCTCAACACACTGATAATTTGTTCGGATTGTACAGATATATTTGAAAATTCTCATTGTTGACAGCAGAATATCTCGTTTACCCTGTAGCAGGCATGTCTGCAGCACCATTTATTCGTGCAGAAAAGCACCCTAGCATACTTTTGCGGAAGCTTCACTGCGTTGCATTCACATAAACTGATGGTATTATAAGAGCAATCTTAGACAGATATTTCTAGAGCAAATGTCATAAGAGACCATCTGTTTTAAGCACTATGTGTATAATATATTTTCTTTTATACTGTTTGTCAGTCTTCCTTTGTGATATAGTAGCATCATTGCTCTGCTTTGAAATAGTAATTTCCTTTTATGCTAAGCCCTTATTAAACTGTAGCTTTCGGCATTTTATTTATTTATTTATTTATTTATTGCCATTTTGGTGGTTATGTATGCTCCTTTGCTTTCGTACCACTGTTTTTTTTTTTGTGCTGTGTTTTACTTTTCCTGATGCATGTATATCTCTTACTGAGCGGTTTGAACCTGTGTTTTCACTGTGCTACTTTTTATATTGCTTGTTTACACTGTGCCAGTTTAATCACTTGCATGCATACTGCTTTTATACTTGCATGCCTTGTAATCAACTAATGTCTTACCAATAAGAGGTTCCCAAGACAGTTTTGCTGTGGCACTTCTTCCTTTAGCTCGTATACCAGCATAGTTATGTATCGTTTGGTTTAATAATAAGTAAGCTTCAACTAATCTGCATGCTTAAGTGGTCAGGGCTCCTACAGGAACTGTTAGAAAGAAGTGCTGGGTGAAGCAGCTGTTATCAGCTGAATTTATTTCAGTTGTCCAGGTATTATTGTTGCCACCCTCAAGTTTCTAAATTATTCTGTAATTGTTTATGTCTTAATTGTGCCATATTGACTGCATAGAAATGAAAACGGAACAACAGTGGGATTCTGATGGGGTTGGCTGTGCAAGTAACCTTGTGAAGTTCCATCTGTGTGCAAAATGTAATGCATTCTGTATTGTTGTCAATCTGCAGAAATAATTCTGTCTAGAGCTTTTGGTGACAGACATGAAAAAGAAGTGTAATTCTACTAGTTTTTAGCTTTGGCTCACTTTGGTAACCGTTCAGTCAATGTTGTATACAGTATATACTACGTAGTCAAAATGTAAAAGTTCTCCCAGATTTGCAGATAATATGAATACATTGTCTTCTCACAAAATGCCTAAAATAGACTTATTCATGATTGATTAATGGAGTTCATTAATGCAAGGGCAAAATTATAGCCAAAGCGGGCTATGCAAATGGTGATGAGATGTCAGTGGAAAAAATTAATTGCAAGTGGTAGATGTAACAGGGTGGAAAAGAGGCCTGAATTCTAATTGCTGTGAAGAATGTAAAATATACAAGTATTAAAATAATGACAATGACTGGTGACATTGTGCTGTGACCATAAATGTTCCATTACAAAGGATGACGTAAAACATGTCAGTGACAGTAGTACTAGTGCATCACCAGAGCCCTTTAATGCAAGGGCTGGAAGGCACATGCTCTACAAGAATGCTATTGCAGCTGAAATAAACTTACTAACTGGTATTATATTGAGGAATATGACATCTGCCATGATGGTATGGCAACTGGGGTGTTGTTCGAGAGCTTGTGCGGTCTCATGGGCTGATTTTGCAGCAGATATGAGGTATGTGCTTAGATGACATTGAAAAACTGCTTTGGGTTGGAATTTCAGTACACGCTAAAGAGTGCCCAGTGCTGTAAACTAATCTGTTGCATCTCATAGATTTTTCTATACTATATCAGTAGGTATGGACCTGAAACTCGAATATTTCTCAGAGTAGGTTTAGATCTCCCAAGTTTCAAAAATTTCCGACACAGAATATCCAGTTCTTGATGACTGACATTTCCTTTTTGTAGTGTGTCATGTTATTTTTTAGTACTGTAACACAAGGCAATTATGTAGGTGGTATAATTAAGCCAAAAGCAGGATAGAGGCCTCTCTAACCTTTCTAATATCCTTGTAATGCACAAATCGCCAGCCACCCATACCACTGAATTTCCAATATCATCACATACGTCCTTGCTGCCTTCACCTGATTTCTTTCCTTGGCTATCCATTGGTCTCCATGAATTGTATGACAAGTTATTGATCTTCCTTCTTGCATCTAGAGGAACAAATAATCATGGCAAGGACATCAAGGGAAATGGTATCATCATCATAATCATTAACTAACTTACTTAACTTTTAAGGGCACGAACTGGGATGTTATATGAAGGGAGAGCAACAAGAGAAAACAAAAGCACACAATGCTCTCTTCTTTTTTAGAACATGAGGGAGTCTTGCAAAATATGTAGTTAAATAAAGCGAATACTAAAGTATATCAGCATTCCGGCAGTCATATTACGCAGCAGCTGAATGAAAAATACAAAAAAGAAATAGAATGAATAGTACCTGTAGCTAAGTAACAACACTTATATAGCTTGCAATTCTCTAAATTTTATCGTGCCAAGGAAAGCATTTGTCGCCTTGAAAAAGACAAGTCCACTTGTCAGAATGTTGGCTCCGGCTTTCACCTTGTTCTCTTTTACTCATCGTTTTGAATTCCCATCTCCCGCCTTGCCGGTGTTTTCCCTGAACCTATCTTGTCCTTCTCTCATGCAGCACTCAACTAAAATATCCTGAGTGCCTCCCACCAAACAAAAGAGCACCACCGGGTAGCAGGTGTTCTGTGCTGTGGCCTCCACATTCTGGCTGCCTTTGAAGGAGGCAACGACAGCAGCATGGCAGGCCACCAGGCAAGCTTCTCTGCGAGCCGGTCGGCCCCAGAGGAGGAGCGAACGTCGGTGCGCATTTCCCTGCAGCCCTCGCAGATCGCCCTGCCCACGTATCGCCACTCATCCGGGGGCAGCATCAGCCTCGGTGGCCGGCGCTACTCAGGCCTGCTGCCTATGCTGTTTGACCGGGCGGCACGCTCCTGGTGGGACCCGCGCTTCGACTCACACATCCTTGAAGCCCAGTACAAACGGAGCACATTTCCGCAACTACGCCAGCGTTTCCAGTATGCCCTCTGCTACTGTGTGCTGGCTTCCCTGCTGTACTGCATCTACTCGGCCAGCATGGTGCGGCCGCACTGGGTTGCCGCGGTTGTGGTGTCACTGCTGGTATCAGTGTCGAGCATGGCTGCTCTTGTGTTCACCCAATCACGGCACTATACTGCCAATTATGTCAAGGTGTCACTAGCCACCGTGGTTGTGCTGTGCACTGCATCCCTTTCAGTGTTTGCGCCAATTGTACACGAGCGTGGCGATGACAGTGCAGTTCACATTTTGTCTGTGGGGGCCTTCTCGCTCTGCATCCTGGTGCTCATGATCACATACGCACTGCTGCCGATGCCCCTGTATTTGGTTGTGGCTGTTTGCAGTGCCTACTCAATACTTTTTGAGATCTTTTCGGCACTGCTCATTCCCACCCTTACGGGCACTGTTGTGGCTGTGCGCGTGCTCCTTCAGCTCTGCGTTCATCTCGTCGGTCTGCACACCCGGGTGATGACTGAGATTGGAATGCGTAACACATTCTTCAAGGTTGGCCAATCACTCATGGTGCGTCGTGACCTTGAAGTGGAGAAGCAGCTTAAGGAAAAAATGATTCATTCGGTCATGCCACCCAAGGTGGCTGAGTGGCTTATGACCAATGCAGAAGAGGATGACACGTCCTCCGAGCAGCCTCGAAAGCCTTCAACCAGTCCCCGGCCCTCACAGATGATCTTCCGTCCCTTCAACATGCACCGAATTGAAAACGTCAGCATCCTCTTTGCTGACATTGTTGGCTTCACACAGATGAGTGCCAACAAGTCTGCCGAGCACTTGGTGGGCCTTCTGAATGACCTTTTTGGGCGCTTTGACTATCTCTGCAACAAGCTTGGATGCGAGAAGATAAGCACTCTTGGCGACTGCTACTACTGTGTCTCCGGCTGCCCCGAGCCGCGTCCTGACCACGCCCGTTGTTGTGTGGAAATGGGACTTGCCATGATACGTGCCATTGCTGAGTTCGATGAGGACACTAATGAGTCGGTGAACATGCGTGTGGGTGTTCACACAGGCACTGTACTGTGTGGCATCGTGGGCACCAAGCGCTTCAAGTTTGATGTCTGGTCCAATGATGTCTCCTATGCCAACAAGATGGAATCAACTGGACGACCTGGCAGGGTGCATGTGTCGGACAGCTCCCATGCATTCCTCATTGACCATTACTACATGGAGGAAGGGCCGATGGACCTAAGTGAGTAACTGCACTTTCCTCCCTATGTTTAGCATAGATAGCACATCGCTTATGATGCGTCTTGAGAATGACTTTGATAGTGTCTTTAGCAAGTCTCTTACTACCTTCTTCATGATGGACCACAATGCTTTCTATTTCATCCAGCTGCCACATGTAGACCACACTGCACTGCTTCTTCCACTTATACTTGAAATAATTTTTCTGTGATATTTTCTTAGTTAGATAAAGCACCCAGACAACTTCACTGTCATCAGCACCTGGCACTGCCGAACTGTATTGGAATGTGGAAATTACATGTTTCCACACAATGCAATGCTTACCGCTTAAACGTTACTACTGCTCTCTGTTTGCTGAAGCCAAATGGTTGCTTTATTTCTTCATCTCGAGTCACATCTACCTTCCACATGCTATCTTGCAGGCTTAGAAAACTTCATTGCAGCTTGCATATGCACTTTCCATAGCAAGATCAGTGCCTTGGTGCTTCAAACCGAGACTTGTGTGCACCCTGCAGCTGGGTACTGAGAGTTGCAACTATAATCAGTTTGCACTTGTGCAATGTTATACAAGTTATGCAATGCAAGGAGACTATCAATTACAATCTTCTCTTTATTTGTGTCATTACTTCTTGCCTTAATGGCAGCCACATGAAACATATTTCTCACCTAGTTTTGGTTTGGCATGATCTGGTGTCGCTCTATCTATTTTGGACTTCATGGCGACCACACTGTTACCCCTGCTGAAATGTGCCTCATGTGATTACCGATTTATACGGATAAACCATGATGAATTTTTTAATGTGGTACCATTTTAGGTGGACCTCACACACTTTGTAGGTATCCATCTGACAACAAATATGGGCCGATCCCGAAGGCAGTACAAGCTAACACAGTGTCTCCAAGCGCTAGCTATCACAAGGGAATAATGTGAGAAACTGGCATGTGATACACCTGCAAGATATTTCAAAAAGCGACTTTGGCATGGGAGAAGCATGCATGCGATCATGGACTAATGTTTATAGCATTGAGTTGCTGTGCTGGAAGACGGAGATTTGATGCCACCATTGGTCACACATTACTTTATAGCATTATTGGCAGACTTCACTCACTTTGGAGGTATCTAACAGAACACATGAGGTGTGTTGAGCGTACACGATTGTGTTACAGTGTGTACAAAATTGCGAAAGAGTTACGAGGTACAGAAACGTTACTTTGATAAATGAGAGTGGTCAAGGTTGCCTGCCCGTTGCTCATGCATACGCAGCTGTCAAGACATAACAGTCATCACACTATATGTATGCTATGGCATGCTCAGATAGTTATTGGTGCTAAGTTCCGGCCTAATTCTTTTTACCTTTTTTTTTACTAGTAATAGCAGCGCACTTATGACGTGATCTAAAGTGGCTACACCAATGCTGAGCAATGATGCACCAAAACAATGTCGGCACTATGTTCATATGGTTGCTGCTTTGGTCAACTCTGAAAGGAAAAAATTGGCATCCACGCAAATTGTAGCATGAGGCTACAAAGTAGAGCAACTGCCCCAGAAAGGTGTTGGTCCTGAGTTCGAGTCCCGGACTAGGAGGAATTTTTATACAACTGCGAGGCTTTCTTCCTGAGAAACTCGTATGGATTTCCTTTGTAGCTTTGCGCTACAATTGGGTGGGGGTGAATTTTCCCCTTTCATGTACTTTCCTCCACCTTGTGGACTTCCACAAAACTGATTTGCCATATTTGGTTAACCCTGTGAGTATAAGCAGTATGTACAAAACAAAACTGATTAAGTCAAAGATTCACATCAAAGCAACATGCTTTGTTTTTAACTGTAATAGCAAGAAATAATATATATGGAAATAAAAGGTATGAGTCTGCTGGATCACATATTCCATTGCACCCATTCTAGATAGAGGTAACGAAAACTGAATTTAAAAAGCTTGCTTCCAAATTGTCAATTTTTTAGTGCCTTCGGTAAGCAAATAATAATACAAGGCAGGTAATTGCATCATTTTAATAAAGTATATGTTATTACAGTATGTCTAAGGTCTTTTGTGCCACAGTAAGAGCTATCTATTTGTGATACAAGTGAGACAGGTGATAGCCGCCACAGTCCATTTTTCTTCCCACTTTTTGTTTTGATAGGGACCAAAAGAAATTTGTCAGCAACTTTTCAGGAGACTAAAAACCATATAACAGCTAGTGCAAAAACTATTGAAAGAACTGCATTGTCAGAGCTTATGGGTAAAAGGCTTCCTTTTTCATATAAGAGGAATCCTCAGCAAAGCAAAAGTTTTGTTGTGATTGCAGCATTGGATCTCACTGCGCGCACCACTAAGAGATTTAGACATTGTTAACTGCATTGAAGCAGTGGAGAAAAGTGTAGTGCATGTAGAGAAGAAAGATGTAAACAGACACGAGCTGACTTGCCAAGCTCACTATATTTTCTATATTGAACTTGTGAAAAATATGAAAGAACTGCTCATCACGACCTCTCTTTAACGTCCTTTCATTTCATCTAGAAATCATGTGAGAAAGTTATGGAGTGGTTGCATTAGTATTGACTGAAAGGCTTATTTAATTACATCAAGAAATTGCGTAAACTTAGGCTAACTGGAGTGAATTAATTCTTCCATGGCATGCCGATGCACTTAGAGGCTAGACAATGATGCAAGTGAGAAACATCACCTGTCGGTGGAAGCTGAAGTGAAGGTTTCTCACAAATTCTATGAATCATGCATTGCTGTCGCTAACACTAAAGATCTGTTGTTACTCCATTTGGAGTTATGACTGGGCTTGTTTGAGGAGGAGAATGTGTTTTTGCTGTTCAATAGCACTGCAGAGGCCACAGGTATTAACTAACACATTCTTGAGATTGTACTCTTTACTGTATACTGCATTGCTTCCTTGACATTAGGACTACAAGAATTTAAGGCACACTAAAGGCAAATATATAGTTAACATGGACTGTTAAAATGTTCTAGAAACCTTTCAGCACTTGTTTTGTGCCAGGAAAAGACTTAGTTTAAGAGATAATTGCATCTGAAGGGTCCGCACACCTTTAGCGCAGTTCAAATCACCTGCCCCTGAGCAGTGAGTGATGATGCTACCTATGCCATTGCTGACCTTTACTGCCATTGGTTAGTAAAATGGTGCCCAACAGATGGTGCCATGGTGTCTTGCACAAAACACAAACGTGTGGTCAAGGAGGAACCGAGGCAAGGCAGACCATTGGAGTTGCTGTTTCAGCTGCTCTAGGTCAAGTGTCATGGAGTGTTCAGGCATCTCGCAACATCACATAGACCTGGAATTCTGTGCTACTTGCAGTTTATGTGAGTTTCACGAGCCAGCAAAACCAGCGCAGCATGATGTGGTACTGAAACTACAGAAACACGAAAGCGCAGGCAGCACAAAGTCAAACAAAACTAAACCTTTCGACCATCTGTGTCATCCTCAAGGGTAACATCAGTGAGTTCTTTTTGCTTGAGATCAAATAGAACTGGACAAGAGCATTTTCTTTCATCTTATAATGCTATGCAATTATCTTTTTATTATGAGTGCTTGAGTACTAGTGACAGAATTATTATGAGCAGTGCCTATGTCATCTGACTAGTACCCGAATTTTGTGGGGGAGTCTCTAATTGTGTCCTACATTTTCCTCAATTTCTCGATTACTAAAGCCCTGTCTGTGATAATATTGACACCTTAGACGTTCTCAACCAATAAGCAATCCTTTTACTCGACTTAATATTTGCCTTTAGTGTCCCTTTAAATCAGGACTACCACTTGTATTTACTGTAGGCAGATTTGTTAGTTTCATCTTTATTAACAGTCCCTTGCAGCTTTTGTGTGTATGTTTTAGTGTGCCTGCACAGAGCACTAGTACTGTCAGTATTGCACATGCTCTTGAGGCAACTGGAAATTATTTGTAGAATTTTAGCACCTAAGGCAAATTCCATATGTCCAATCATGTGAACAACAGGTTGTGCACTGCAGTGAATCGCATTTTTCCTTGACACTTAACACATGTAAAATTGCATGTTGTTGTTTAAGGGGGTGCGGGGTCTTTTGTGGGTTCTGAGGTCGTTCTAACTTTGTATTCTTAGATCGCAAGACCTACTTCATCAGAGGCCGCAAGCCAACAGCATTCGACAAGGCGCAACAGATGGCATCACGACATTCCTGGCCCCACACCATTGGTTTTATAGAAACCGCAAAGACCATTGACACTCGAAAAGTCAGCTGCCCAGCCCACCAACCTAGGGTAAGAGCAAATTCTGTGTTTTTCTTCTGTTGTTACTTATAGGTGCTCAAAAGACGTTCTCAGTGGATGTCTAGTACAGTCAAGTTATATGCACTACTCTTTCCTAAAATGCTGCCGACCATGGTTGGTGACAGCTTCAAAATTCTGTGGCAAATATGCCGCTGTTCAAATGTTAGTGAATTTGCATAGAGATGCTAGTCAGTTATGTTCACTCAATTTCATTACATCACAAAGATGTATGTCTTTCAATACTGGCCTTTCTTGTAAACTTCCTTATTGCGGAAGCATAGAGAGCAGGTGGCAGTGCAGTTTTGTCGGTGAAACTTGTACTGAATTCTTACGTTTTTACCAAGTGTTGTCACTTGCTGTTGATCATTCTATTCTAATCGAGCTATCATAGGGTGAGATTCTTGCATTTTGTGCAGCTTTGACTGCCTAGAACACTGGAGTAAATGCAGCTTGATGTGCAGTATGTGAGAGCTAATGTTTGCTTCATCTTGGTGAAAGTGAGCTCTGGAGACGTTTAAGTAGATGTTTAAGTATAATTAAGTAGACAGGATACTGGAGACCCGCACCTCCACCTGTGGGCTAGTTTGCAAGGCAGCCATTTAAGTTACTCTGTGAATTGCTGGTCATGTGATTGTGTGTGTTTCCTCCAACAGGAAGCAGTTGTGTACATATTGCCGCATCTCTTCTATGTCGACAACAAAGACAGTGATGGGAGCTTTAGTAGGCTTCATCTTGTGCATCAGCCTAGCGGAGATTAGAAGACGAATAAGTCATCTCTAGGCTCGGCTACTAAAACAAGCTGTTTTTGTTGTACATGTCCTCGCCTTCTATCTTTGTTGCACCGTGACACTGGTGAAGGTGCTGGGTACAGCAACCCAATGCTCCAGACACCTCCTGGGAGCCGTTCATCCAGCCCGGACACTCTGTCGCCCACTGCAACACCTGTGCATCGTTTCAGTCGTCGGTTGCAAGGCCTTGTCCTGGAGCTGTGCCCCCTGCAGGAACCTTCCAGACATATTAGACAAAAGAGAGGAAAATACTTAATGTGTGTGTGTGTGTGTGTGTGTGTGTGTGTGTGTGTGTGTGTGTGTGTGTGTGTGTGTGTGTGTGTGTGTGTGTGTGTGTGTGTGTGTGCGTGCGTGCGAGTGCACCTGCGTGTGTGTGTGTGTGTTGTGTGTGGGATCCTGAAAGCGTCCGTTTGTCCAGCCTGCCACAGGTAACCCTTCTTCAACCACGGATTCCCCATCGCTTTCACGGTGGCACCTTTGAAGATGTCGAACACTGGCTTGACCAGTTTGAGCATGTCACCAAGAACAATGAGTGGAGTTCTAAACAAAAGCTCACCATTGTCTATTTTGTAGCGCTCGTACGTGGTATGTAAACAAAGAAGGCAGTCTATTGGCCTGAAGTGACTTCTGCCAACAGCTCCTTGACACCTTTGCGAGTGTCGACCGATGGGACCGTGCCCAGCAGCTAATTGAGTTACAGGTTCAGAAACGCTACGAAACCGTTGCAATGTTTGTTGAGGACATGGTCCGTCTGTGCCGTAGAGTTGACCCAAACATGACAGATGATAAGAAGTTATGCTACCTCATGCACAATGTGAAAGAGTAGTTTGTTGGACTAGTGTGCAATCCACCAAGTATCGTGGCTGATTTTATCAAGGAAGCTACTGCTATTGAGCAAACGCTTCATCAACGATGCAGGCAGTAGAATCGCTTGTCCAGCATCAACGAGGTCGCCACCATAACTGTTGACAACTTGGAGCTCTCTGCACAATCTGATTAGAAACATTGATCATGACTCCGACAGTGGAACCGCCAGTGGCGTCTGTCCCCGATGTCATAAGTGATGAAATCAGGCAAGCATTCTCATCTCCGAACCTTAGTCCAGAGCCGCATTCCATGAACTACGTCACCGCGGTGCGACGTTCACCAGCTGTTATATCTATACTGCCGTACTGCCAGCCGTCAACTGCCTCACCTTGGTCATACCAGGAAGAACCTCCGAGATGTCCGCAGTTTTGGAAAACAAACGTATGGCGAACTGCAGATCGGTGCCCACTCTGTTTCAACTGCGATGGTGTTGGCCACATTTCCTGCCATTGCTGGCATCATGACATACCGTTTCGCCCTCTCTGCCCATGGTTTGACAGTCAATGTGCCAACGACGACTACTCGCTACACCGCCAAGGTCGTTTTCAAGGGCCTCCAGCCACCCGCTCTCATTTTGACGATCGCCGAGCCAATTACAAGGAGTCGCTGCCAAATCACCAGATCGACATGGGCCATCGGTCATGATCTCCGTCTCCCACACATTCGTCTGCACCAATACGCCGCACTCTCACTGACCTCAGGGTGAAGAGGTCACCTAGCCCACGATGGGGAAACTAAAGGCTAGAGGTAAGGTTGCAAGTTGTCACGACAATAAAAAGCCCGCGTTGCTTCCACCACAGGACGCTATGAAGCTGATGAGCCATAACAGCGACGAAGTTGTAAGCGAAGACCTTATTGTTTTTGTTGACGGGCAGCAAGCAACAGCTTTGGTCGACACTGGTGCTGACTTCTCCCTAGTAAGTCCAGACGTCGCAGTTCGTCTCAGGAAAGTAAAGACACCGTGGACAGAGCCCCATATAAGGACTGCAGAAGGCCAGTTACTGATGTCTGCCGGACGATGTATGGCGAGAGTCAACATAGGAGGTGCATCTTTCGTCGTCACTTTCGTCATTCTTGACGCGTGCTGTTAAGACTTGATTATAGGAATAGACTTTCTGAGAATGTATGGTGCGGTCATCAACATCCCAGACCGTTTGGTAACATTTTATCATGACCCTGATTCAGCTGATTGCTTAGAACTACCGCGCAACTCATTACACCTCAATGATGATGATGTTGTCATCCCACCTCGGTCGTGCACCCTTGTTTCTGTGGCATGCGACATGCCGTTCGATGGGGAAGGAGTTGCAGACCAAAAAACCCCGCTGTTATTTACTCAAGATATTTCAGTTGCATGAAGTATCGTTAACGTCGTTAATGGGCACACAGATTTGTTGCTGACCGATTTTAGCATCGAGCGTCGGCACCTTCCAAGGGGCACGGTTGTGGCCTATACCGACGCTATTGCAGATGTTCAGGGCTGCTTTTCAATGCTTGAAGAAATATTTGCATAAGATCTGTCTCTTGTTCTTGGCGTCCGCACTACCTTGCCGCAAGAAGAATTACAAAAACTCCTCGCATTACTAGCCAAGTTCCAGGACTGCTTTGCATCAACAAGGCCAGACCAATTCACCAGAACCCTTGTCGTGTGGCTCCGAAAGAATGTGAAGCGATACGGGAGCAAGTAACTAGAAGGCTCAAAGAAGACGTAATTCAACCATCAAAGAGCCCCTGGGCATCGCCTGTAGTTTTAGTCCAGAAAGACGGTAGCCTGCGTTTTCGTGTCGACTACCGCAAGCTAAATAAGGTTGTAAAGAAAGATGTCTACCCACTCCCACATATAGATGACTACCTCAACCGGCTTCAGCACTCTCGTTAGCTTTCCTCAATAGACTTGAAAAGGGGATATTGGCAAATTGAGGTGGACCCGAGAGACTGAGAAAACCGCTTTTGTGACGCCAGATGGACTACAAATTTAAAGCTTTGCCCTTTGGTTTGTGCTCTGTGCCCGCAACTTTCCAAAGGCTCATAGATACTGTGCTATAGGGGCTGAAGTGGAAAACCTGCTTGGTCTATGTCGACAACATCACTGTGTTTTCTACAACGTTTGACGAGCACCTGCAACGACTGAAAGTGGTTCTGCAAGCCATCCCGTTGGCGGGCCTCACTCTGAAGCCAGAAAAATGCCACTTTTGCTTTGAGGAACTGCAGTTTCTTTGTCACGTCGTCAGTCATGCTGGTGTTCTTCCCAATCCTGAGAAAATTGCCGCCATCACACAATTCCTTATACCGTGTGACAAGAAAGCTGTCAGGCGCTTTCTGGGCCTCTGCACGTATTATCGTCAGTTTATCGCAGATTTTGCACACATTGCATCGCCGCTAACTCACCTCACAAGAGATGACGTGGTGTTTGTGTGAAGTGAGGCACAGAAAATTGCATTTTATGAGCTGAAGCAATGGCTACAAACACCTCCAGTACTTGCCTGCTTTGACGAAGCAGCCCCTAAGATGCTTCACACTGATGCTAGCAATGTTGGTCTGAGAGCAGTGCTCATGCATTTGCAGGACAATGCTGAAAGGGTATTGCCTATGCAAGCAGAATGCTCTCGCGCACAGAAGCCGTTTACTCGACAACTGAAAAGGAATGCCTTGGTGTGGTGTGGGCGGTTATGAAATTTCACCCATATTTCTACAGCCAGCCTTTAAAAGTTATGAGTGATTATCATTCACTATGCTGACTGACAAACCTGAAAGATCTTTCTGGGCAACTAGCGTGCTGGAGCCTCAGACTGCAAGAGTTCGATATGATGGTCGTCTTCAAGTTGGAGAAAAGACGTACAGATGCTGATAGCCTGTTGTGGTCACTAATAAAGTTGGTTGCTCCATCCCATGAAGGCAAAACGCCATTCCTCCGTGTTCTTGATACGGCCGCCGTTGCACACCAACAACATGACCCTGTGTTGCTTGCCCTTATTAATTTTTTTAGGCGGGTGAACTCCCAAGGCCCTTAGAATTTTTTCAAGAGGACTGTCATTTTGTTTACGCAACGATGTTCTCTGCAAAAGGAACTTTTCACCCATTGGATGCAGCTATTTACTGGTTGTTCCTACACCCCTTCGGACTGAAGTACTCCAAGCTTGTCACAACGAGGTAACTTCTGGCCACTTAGGCTACATGCGGACGCTGAACAGAGTATGGCAAAGGTACTACTGGCTGAGACTTGCCATGGCCGTGAAACATCACATACAGACTTGCCTCGGTTTTCAGAGGTGCAAGTCGCCTCCAAGAAAACCAGCCGACCTGCTAAAACTTGTTCAGGTCTCACACACACCATTTGACCATATCGGAATGGACCTTTTGGGAGCGCTTCCTGCATCTAGTGTAGGAAATTGTTGAGTTATTGTCGCGACTGATTATCTGACTCGCTACACTGCAACAAAGGCTCTCACATGAGGCACAGCAGCAGAGGTGGTGTGATTTTTCATACAGAATGTTGTGTTGAGACATGGTGCACCAACCATCTTAGTCACAGACTGAGGAACCCCATTCATGGCAGCGCTTTTAGATAATGTCCTGATGCTCAATGGAATGACTCACCTCAGGACAACAGCCTACCATCCACAAACCAACGGACTCACAGAGTGCCTAAACAAAACTCTTAAAGACATGCTTTTCATGTATGTGGATGTATGCAAATACAAAAATTGGGACGAGATCCTGCCTTATATAACTTTTGCATACAACGCTGCTAAGGAAGAAACAACATAGATGACTCCATTCAGCCTTGTTCACGGATGAGATATACGGACGATGTTGGATGCAATGCTCCTACATGAATGTGATGGCACTGACATGGATGCTGTTGTGTTTACACGAGGCGCCGAAGAACCTAGACAGCTCGCATGCATACAGATCTGTCAACATCAGGACTATGACACGGGCCGTTACAATGCTCACCATAGACCAGTAATCTACGAAACTGGTGACAGAGTGTGAGTTTGGACGCCCATCCAGAGATGCGAGATTAAGGTGATACTTTGGATCGTATCAAGTACTATGACACCTAAGTGACACCACCTACAAAGTAGTTCCAGATAGCCCCTGTTGCACGAGGCGCTGCCAGCACCGGCCTGAAGTTGTGCACGTAATACACATGAAGCCGTGCATCAGTGAGTGACTTTGCAAGGAACTTCACACCAGTGACCTCCTCTAGCATTGAGGCGAGGCTTCTTTTTAGAGGGAGACAAATGCCGCATCTCTTCTATGTCAATGACAGCTTTAGTAGGCTTCGTCTCGTGCACTGGCCTAGCGGAGATTAGAAGACGAAGAGGTCATCTTTAGGCTCAACTACCAACACAAGCTGTTTTTGTTATACGTGTCCTCATCTCCTATCGTCTTTGCACCACGACAATATTATGTGTGTATGAAAATGCACTTTGTTTTTGTCACAGAGGATTTACAGGCTACATTCTTGAAAGGCAAGAATAAAGGCAACAAAGCAAACATGACTGTAGGTCAATAAAACACTGCCTAGAAACACTAAAACGGTCTAGATGGTTAGTGTTCTGAAAGAACACTGTGACTTAAAAAGAGGTGGATTACTAACAGAGAAAGTCGATTACTAACAGATAACAGCGCCCCTATAACCATTGTAGCGCATGTTGTTGTACTGTAGCTTTCTACAAGGTTAGTACTGCACTTTTCACATGGAAAGTACTGTCATCTGTGAATATAATAAGCCAGCATTGTATTTTAGTGCAAGAGGTTGTAAAAGAATATTGTAAATAAGAAAGGAGCTAGTTCAGTACTAAGCTAGGACTTACATCAAAAGTTTGCAGCTGTGACTGCCTGACGTGCAAAGATGTTTAAGCAGTTTGAATTTTCGAAAGGCTATTTACTGGGTACAGATTGTAACTGATGTACTGAAATGTTTTTTTTGCTCAGAAGTGACAATAGCGCAGTTTGCCCTAGAGCACTTTGTTTCACCATGCTTGACTTTAAATATGGCAAGTAGACTACAAATAACTCTCGCTCAACATTCAAGAAGTTCAGTTCTGAAAATAAAAGCTGTATTATGTGGTTTCAGGAAAGATAAATTGCTGTTGTAGTCCAAGCAGACTAGATGACCTATGTTTTCATGTAACTATCTTTAAAAATTTTCCAGGACATTGAGGAAGAAGAAGTTGCTCCCATGCTACCCCCTGTCCACCGCCACAGCAGCCTCTCAACGCTGAACAGTAGCCGCAAAGATTCGGGCATTCGGAGCAGGCAGAGCAGCATTCAGGACACAGTCAGTGTGACTTTCTGCTCTAAAACACTGAATCCATATTGCTCATTATTCGTCTTTTCTTTTATCTTTGCGCCTTGTGCTTCGATGTTCTGAGTAGAGATGCGCTGTAGTGAGCAAAATGATATTATTGTTTCCTGTAAAAAATTGCTTACATTTCTAAGCTATTAGTTACTCTTTTTTTCCATTATGTCAAACAAGGTGTACATTGCTGCTGCCAAGGAGCTGAGATGTTTAACTTTTAAGTAGTTATGGTGCTGTAAATCTCAATTTTCCACTTTGTTTATTTTGTATGAGGCTCACTGTTGCCCACATTTCCGAGTTTGTGTGTGTAGATGCATCCACATTTTTTTTTCTTTTCTCTCCTTTGATCTCTTTAATATATTAAACTTGCAGCAGCATGCCAAGCCTTACTCTCAGCTAACCTCTCCAATTATTGTTAAAATTTCTCTAACCAGCACGCACATATTTTCGCATGGCGGTTGATGCATATGGTGGCCTTGTTATATGATCTTGGAGTCCACAAGCTGTGTGCACGATGGCCGGGCTATGTGGTGCGAATAGCAAAACGTGGCATTGAATGTTCAGGAGGCTATTGCCCAAGGCTAGTGGTCTGACCTAACACAGTGCCAGCTTTATCAGCAGTTTAGCTCAGAGGACCCAAGGTACAAAATGTCATATCTTTTTGTTCGCCTCTGTAGGTATCTAATTTGTTGATATTTTCTCTTTAAACACACAGTGGTCTGCAAAGGAAGTATTGAGTGTTGGCAATGCACATGGCTTACTTTAATTTGGTCACAAAGTCAGCAAGAATGAGGTTAAGCCATGTGCACCACAATTGGAGTGTATGAATCTGGCATTTGAGTTTCATGACAATCTTGATGGTATAGACTGTAACAAGCATAGAGTTTCCTATAAAAATCACTAGAGCAAGCTCTGGTGCTAGTATCTGTGGGAGCAGCAGTTGCGGCGGTTCAGCCAGCATGGGAATGATTGACAGTGCATGGATTTCCCTAAGCTTCATCCTTCTGGCTTCATATGACTTTGTGACTGCAGCTTGATCATTTGCAGCGACATATTACATTGTAGATGAAACAATTCGCAATTGTTACGAATGTGAGCAGAGTCTAATTGCCTTGCTGCCTGTAGAAAACTATCAGTTCTTGAAAGTTTTGAAAGATAAAGTGTACTAAATATCGGTTCAAGAATGTTTGAAGACACAAGCACGAACACTAGAAAAATCCATGTACTAGCCATCATTTCCATGGATGGTGCTCTCTGGCCTTAGATGCCCTTGCATTAATAAAGTCTAATAATAATAATAATAATAATCTTTTTCATGGCAGCTGAACGATCGCTAGGCCAGAGTTTCCTCTGGTAATATCTGTAGGAAACTGTGGTAGTAAGAGCACAGGGGATGTAGTTGAGCATGTGCAAGCTAGCACCTGTGCAAGCTATTTGGCATCCCACACAGCAGTGCTGTGATATTACAAGCAAGCTTACAATGGGTTACTAATAGCTATCCATTCTACCAAGGCGCATTTACTGGTCTCTGGACTTTTCAGCAACGGCCCTGTGCATTCTCACTATCCTAAAGAATTACACAGTTTACGTGCTGTGTTTGCATTCTTCAGAACTTTTCTTTCTCTTGTGCAGCCTCTATATAGGCCTGTGGACGCAGTAATATATCGCAATAGAGTTCATGTTAAATATGCTTATGAGCTTTACGAATGCCTCATTTTGAAAAGTGCGTTTTAAAAACTGAACATCCTTACTTACATGAATTCAATATTTTATCTGGGCCAGATCCTTCCCTTCAAATCAGATCATGTTTGCTGGTATGGCAATGCTTGCATTCTAACCACTGGTCATATTGTGCTTTTAGTAACATTTCTCATAAGGGTAGCAACTGTGCCTTTCTTTATATTAGATTTCAGAAAAGTGGGTTGTTGTTTGGGCTATATGACAAATGTTTTTAAGCAAATAAATCAGACCCCATTTAGTTGAACTCAAAGAGATTGGGAAAATTTTTCACCTTAATGGAAGTGATCCACATGCTCAAAATCTATTACTGGTGCACCAACATATCAACAATACAAAAAAATGAAATAGAGCAGACATAGAAAGACACGTTTTTTTATTTGCATGATGCAGTGCATTGTTTTATGCATTCTTACTCAAACTATTGGAGTAGTTGTTACTAGCCAACACTGTGTAAATCTGTACACTGTCACCCAGATTTTACTTAGCTTGCTCACAATTCCTTCAGTGCCCTGATGTTGAAAACACGCACAAAATTATTTAAGGAGTTATCAACTGCATCATGTGGGAACACAGCTGGCTGTTGTGCCTTCTAGGAAGTGTGCTCACCATAATTATCAGCCTGCAGAGGCACCTCGAGCACTTCCTCAATCTTTGTTCTTGTGGCTAATAAATATCAGTAATTGGAAAGGTGTTTGATTCTCAAATTTTTCATATGTTGGCATCACTGTGCCATCTTGGAGCCCCTTAGACTATGGGCATCATGTTGCAGATAATATTGAACACGACTGTATCTCATGCTGTAATCACATGTGCAGTCTTTATCTTCAATACATCTTTGCAGTTTTAAAAATTCTAACTTTTTATTAGTGTTACATTGCTACACTTGTGATTCATCCTCCTGTCTAGGCAGAACAGGTAATGGTGGCAAAAGGATGTAACACATTTCTGATAGAGCAGATGTTGTAAATGTAGCCTTGAGGAGAAAGAAAAACTATGAATATACAAATATAATTAGCTGTGTCTGTAATGGAGCTGAAAAGATACATTTATGTTATTAATACTAGTTGTTTCCCTTTTATCTAAATTACTCGCATAGCTTGACTTATTTTGCCTCATGTTTTATGCTTTAGTTCCTTAAACAGACAAGCACAAGCATGCCCGAAAACGAGTTCTTTAGCACTTAAAAATTGTTTGGCTCAGCCCACTATAGAACAGAACAGTTGCGGCATTAACACAGCTGCTTTGTTTGCTCTATTATTTAATGTGGCAGGGCTGCTGAATAACAAAACTTATCAAGATGGAATATTGCAGGAGTTTCTTGCTGCTAATCTGCTATAGCTAATTGATTTTGTTTTTTCTTAGCTATGTGATGTTGACCTGGAATATTTTGTGATCATCTGTGTTTAGCACTGATAGTCAAACATATATTTTTATATGATGAAATAACCTTATCATAAGTCCTACAATTTACAAATAGAGCAACGTGTCTGGCATGTGTTATGAAACGTTCCCTTGGTTAAAAAGTTGACGTCATTGGAATTTCGTGAGTCTAACCCTTACGCTTAGACAGATTCAAAGCTTGTGCTCATTTTAATGATGGTTGTTAGATGTTTGGTCGTCATGCGCTTCATATTTGGCTATGTAGAACTACTTTTTTCTTTTTGAAACTGGCACCAAAGAAGTGAAAAAAATGTATGTATGATGTAGAGGTGTGGGCAATGCTGCCAATCTCAGGAGTTAGATAACTGCCAACTTAGACTAAAAAAAGGGGGGGGGGGGAATTTCCTAGGTTTTAGTAGATTTTTGCAAGCACCACGGAATCGTTGACAAGGCCTTATGCTATGTTTGCTGCAAGGACAAATTTGCTCAAATTTCTATGCAAATGACACCAAATTTTGTTGGGAAGTTTCTTATTAAATTGTTTTAGAACTTGAATAGTTTAGTCATTGTTCTGAAGCTGAAACGATGTCTCATTTCATGTTCTTATGCTTTCAATGGTATTTATTAGCACAATGTCCAACCATTGGCAAAGAATGAAGTGAAAGCGTTAGCCGAGATTACCTTGTGCACTTTGACAGTATGGAGGCATTGTTTATTTTTTCTGCAAAGACTTTCACTAAATTGGTTGACAAATGCGATAAAGCTCAAAGTATATCCATGTGGACGACAAAAAAGGTGCCAGCAGCATTAACCCCATTTCTTGATTAGTAGCTGAGAGTAGAAGGCAAACTTCCTTGCATCCAGCTAGATTTCTCGAGATTTGACATGTTTACCCTTTTCATCAAACAAGGCTCACTATGTCTGCATTTAAAGAAATTTCGCTAGTGTTTGCAGCGCTGGGTGCATGTTGTACATAAATGCCTTTAGGTATGGGCTTCACAGCAGTAACAAGTGCCTTTCTGGGAAGCCACATCCCCACTTGAAGATACAGCATCAGTGAAAAGTGGTGATATCTATCCAGTTACGCAATCAAGACATACGAAATTATGGAGCTTCACTTTATGCCAAAAGTTGTGTGGAGTTACTTTCTCTAAATATCAATTTTTTTTTTGTATGCATGCATTGGTTATGTGCCTGGATTATTTCTCTTTATATTTTACTAAGTTTGTAAGATGCAAGTTGTTAGTAGTAGTGGGCTATACATGCGACAACATGTGTTGCCTGCTGAATCGTAAGTTCAGTAGTGCAGACAGCATGCAGAAATCATGCTGACTGTAGGCAATCTATGGATCAATCAATGAATCAAATAAAATGAGCTTTATTTATACACCTGAAGACATAAAAACAGCATACATATAATATAATGCATATAGCAGGTACACTAATCGTCGTACTCACACCTACACCACTTTTGTGCGAAATTTGAATGTCTCCATGCAGACAACTAGAGATTATTCATACTTAGATAACCCATAATTTCATGTAATTTAAACAGTAATAAAATTTTCATTGGCTATCTTTTTTTGTGTATTCATAGGCCGCTTAATTAGTTTTAATCTGGATTTCATTATTTTGAGCTTCTTTGCCTCACCAAATCAAAGTAGTACAAAAGTCGCTGAGGATGGATCTTTTTTTATTTTGTATTCATAGGCCACCTAATTAGTTTTCATTTGGCTTTCATTAGTTTGAGCTTCTTTGCCTCACCAAACCATAGTATTACAAAAGGCACTGAGGATGGATGCTGCGTGATTAAAAAATGACATTTTTAGCAATTTTTTTTTCTTAATGTTTGTTACGTTCACAAATGATATAATTAGACATCATCATCATCACCATCAGCATATTTTTTATGTATGTCCACTGCAGGACAAAGACCTCACCCAGCGAGCACCCCTGTCTGGTGCTAGCTGATTCCAACTTGTGCCTGCAAATTTCCTAATTTCATTTCTCCACCTAATTTTTTGCCATCCTTGACTGCACTTCCCTTTCCTTGGGACCCATTCTGTAACTTTGAACTTTGATGGTCCACTGGTTATCTGCCCTACGCATTACATGGCCTGCCCAACTATAATATCGGCTATCCCCGTTTACTCTCTGATCCACACTGCTGTCTCCTTATCTCTTAATGTCCCAGCTAACATTTTTCATTCCATCACTCTTTGCACAGTCCTTAACTTGTTCTCGAGCTTTTTTTGTTAACCTCCAAGTGTCTGCCCCATATGTTAGCACCGGTAGAATGCAATGATTGCATACTTTTCTTTTCAACAACAGTGGCAAGCAGTAAGCATTTTAGACATATACTCAGTTATGCTGGAACATCTAATGACTGCTGAATGGTAAGCAGTTTCATAGAGTTATCAATGGCCTTATGTGTGTGCACACTTTGAATTAGTGATAGTTCTTTAACTGGATGCAAAGAGGTTTGCTTTCTGTGTAAATTTGCACAACTGTTAGACCGCTGTTTTGTCTTAGATTATGTTTGTCCACTGATTAATAATTTCAATTTCAAATTGTTCATGCAAGAGCTTGTGATTCTGAAGAACACCTAATTGTTATAATAATTGCACCTAATAGCGACAGCTTTGCACCCAGTGTAGCATGGCAAAGGTGGGTACCGTTTGCATAATTATTACTGTATAGATAGTGTAACAGCTGCACTTGTTGAACTGTTTTAATGCCCTAACACTATTGTACACCCCATTATTATGTCTTCCAAGCCTCTAATCATTTAAGAGTTGTATTGAGTTTCTCGTGAAAATGGGGACTACACTTACGTGGGCTGCACTTGCAGGAGGTGTAGAATGATATTAATGCAATAAGAATATCAGGCTTTCTGTTTTCTTACTGTTTTCTGCATCTAGAGAGAAAATACTCTTTGGAAGGTGCTTGGAGATTCTTTTCCACAGTGCATCAGCTCTTTGCGCGGCGCATCTCTGCCTGTTGCCCAATGCACCAAGCACAATGATTTTCCAACTTACTCCACTTTTAATTGGCAGATTGGTAGCATTATTTGATGTTTTGTATTTTCTTTTCAAGTTTACATTCATTCGAGACAAAAAAAAAAAAGAGTAAGGAATAACCTATTTGTGCACTAATTCTTACCTTGCTAGTTGAAGAGTTTCTTAAATAGCTGCTCTACCAACCTTAGGCGAGAAATTGTAACACCCAACTACCCTGCTCGCCCCAGGCATAAGACTGCTCAAAAATAAAAGAAAGTGAAATTTTACCCATGTTTAAGGTACATCCACAATGTTTACGAGGTAAAAGAACCATTGAAATCTGAAGAAGGCAGAGAAGTTGTCAAGCTGTAGCCATATCTATGTATTGGTGTAATTTTGTGCTTTGCCAATGCTATCAGCTTCAGGTTCATGTGAGCCTATACGGTGTATACAGTGGTGTTATATTGTAGGGACAAATGTGTCAACTTTTTTGAAGAAACTTGAGGCTGAGAAAAATATATGCGTAATGTTTTTTTCATGAAGTAGCCACACCCTTGCTTCTTATGCGAAAGCTAGAAAAGGAAAGAACTGCATGTGTTACATGATCTTATATGGTATTGCTATTGGTGTTATTGTATTCATGTTAAAAAATTGTCTCTGATTGCATGACATTTCTAGTGACATTGCACTACCTGCATTCTGCAGTGCATGGTTGAAATGGGAAAGTGCCTTGATGGATGCAATTTAGCGAGCACATGTATTGTTGTGCCTACACTACAGACTCATCATTCATGCTGTTTTACCGTGTGCAGCATGTCTGCCTGCTTAACCTTCTGCTGTTTTTGCTCGTACAGATGCCGCGGCAAGCTAAGGCGCTACGCTTTAATAACAATGTTCCTGTGTTTGTCAGCATGTGGCAGGTGAACATCGTAAAGGTATACCCTTATGCCATGTCAACATTCTTGTGCACATATATTTTTTCTTTGTTGTTCACACAAAGCACAGCACATGAGGGCATGCGATGTTCTTGCAAAAAGGGGAACTGGTGGGTCCTACAGGATAGTGAGTAAGGAGAGCTTTCAGAAATAAATGTGTTTGAGTGTTGTGATACTCATAGGCCTTTAGTATATGTGTGTGTTGAATGCCATCCGCACATATGTGCCTGCAAAATATCACCAGGGCACCTGTAGCAGACAAAAACACAACCATTTCACTTTAAATGGGAAGCCTGGCAAGAAAGAAAAAACTTCACATTCTAAAGCAGATGCTTGTAAGAGACACCATAGCGGGAGCAGTTAGCAGCAGTTCGTATTTCAGCAGTTGAACAGCAGTTTTAATGCGACAGCATTAATGGCCCCATGTTGCAGAAAATCTGGTGTCGGTGTCAGCGATGGTGGAGTTGTCCATGAGGGAAAATTTCTGTATATATTTAGATATATCTATATGCTATGCCTTGCTCTACGACATGCAGTATATGCGGGTTATATTGCTGCACCATTCTATCATTAAAGTTGCTCATAACTTGTCTTACATTCTTTACAATGTTATTCCTTGGAATTTTGCAAATGACAGCCCACAAAAAAATGTCATGAAACAAAACACCGACAGGGCATGCCTTTTATGTTAAGTCTTCTCAGACTTAAATACTAAAAGTGCAAAACAATAGCAGAAACCTAAAAATGATGTAATTTTCTTGGCGTGGCTGTGCACTACTTCCAGGATCAGCCCATGTAAGAGGCTGCGTTTCTACCAGAAAGCTTGACTTCGTGCGTAGCATTCGCTACCAGTGTTTCCCAGTAAATATTGCGGTTACGTAAGCTGCAGTTGCCCGGGAAGCATGAGAAGCAGTCAGGGAACTTTGAATGCTGTCGCATTCCACTCTTAAAGGCACAGCTTATGCACCCTCCAAGTTTTTCGTGTTGCAGCTGCCTGTAATGTCAAGATTTGTCAGGAACTTCCTGTGCCATCGAGCGGAGGGTGAAGCAAAAGGCACAAACAGCTCGATGCACAGCCCTGCCTCTTATACAATTTGGCATAGGTTTGCATAGTAGATGCATGTGTTAATAGCAGCTTAGGTGAACATAAGAATAATTACAGCAAGTAGCATAAACATGACATGGTGCAGTTCAGAACAAAAAAATGTGTGTATGATCGTTCTTTAAATTTTACTAGTATGCAGAGTTTACATCACATTTTTTAAGTACACAGAGTTTACATCACTGCAACTGATCCAGTGTGCAGCTCTTATACTTTGTGAGCCAGTACAACACAGTTGCCCTTTGTCGAGATAGCGCATGCCCTTTTTGCATGATTTTTGCACAAAAAGAGCAGTCTGCACTCTTGCACAGCATCTTTGATTCTGGTGTTCAATTGTGCTGCCGATTCTTGCAAAGCTCGGGTGTGAACCTTTCATTTCCGTCAGACTTCGATGCAATGGATGGATGTTGATGTATGTCGATACTGTTGCCACAACTTTGCATTCACACATTTGACTCTGCAATCCCATTCTGCCCTTTGAATCTTTCACTGTGCATTTCTCATGGTTGTCAAAATTTCTTATGCCAACTGCATGGGCATGTGCAATCTGCATATGACATATACATAACTTATGGTTCTACCTCACTGATTGCATGCAGTTGAAATGCACTGATTATCTCATTCAGGAAAGAAAAAATTCGGTGTGGGCAGTGCACTATACTGTGGTGTCCATATGCCAATTCATTAATGTAAGTTACCGTAGTTTAACAAATATAACACGTTTCTTTTTTGCAAGCAACATTTGGACAATCTATCCCACCCTTTGTCTTATCTGTGGCGACTTTCACATACCAGCCAACCATCCTATGCAATTGTAATTTAAAATGAGCACACTTGAGGGAAAACAAGCACTGCAGTTCAACCACCATGGGAATGATGGGATGCTCAGGCTTCAGCTTGGCAGTTGCTGACTTTGCGTGCTGTCATACAGATTCAGTTCTATGACTCCGAGTTTTTTTCCTCTGGCTGACTTCTCCCATTTTATTGTAGCTTGGTAACATTGTGCTCTTATAGCAAAGTTGCACATAATTTTACATGCATTTTGATTCCATATTTTCTTTTTTGAAGCAGTGCTTTCATACAGGTGTGGTATGAGTAGTGAGCATTGATTAATTCAGCAGACGATCAGAGCCTATGAAGGAGAACTTGCAACTGTGCCGTGGTTCACTATATATCTAGAACATTTGTAGTGATAGAAACTATAATATAAAACGCTTCACGTATTACGTCAGCACTTTTGTCGTCAGAAAGGGAATTAGCGCAGCTGTATTTACACTGCATGTTTAGCCATCAGCTGGGCTGAAATTATTTTTTTAGTTCCCATCATTCCAAATCCGATTGAAAGACCACTGAAGAAACCTGCATAGACACTAATGGGCCACATTTATTCAGGTTTTACCTCTCGAGTAAGTTTTGAAAACTGCTAAGTTGCGAAAAGTGTTAAGCACCTTATTTGTGAAAGAAATGCCAGCTCTAGGCCTTGCATAGCATTCTGCATGTAAACTTCCAAACATAGCTAGAGTGGTAACTGGTGCAATACTGTGCAACAGCAGTAACTGGGCAAGACTGGCAGTGGGCCTGGCTCTCTTGAACTTTTCTTAAGTGACATTACTCATAGGCAGTGACAAAAAAATTAGTACAGATGATAGAGAACATAATTGATTTAATCAGAACTACCTATTGTAAAAGCACTGGTGTATGTCATATTTTTGTTTTATTCCTCTGGTTGTGGTGGCTATGCGCAGTGTCAGGTGGCATTGTCACAACATATTTATCTACTATAAATTTTTTATAAAATAAGCTCCTGCATTATTTTTTGGTTCCCATTATATTTGTAAAGATACAGTAACAGAGGTAGCTTCAAACTCTGGTGTTACGTTTGTCATGCACTGCAGCTCGTGCACTAACCCAGTGCACTTGTGTTGAGCACATTACCAGAAGCTTGGGATGTAGCTATTGAGCTGCATAGTCATAGCTTGCGATAAAAAGTAATTGTAGGAGTAAACTTTGCACTTTGATAATTTTGTTGTGCCAAATTCTGAGCTCACTGGCGATTTGTGAAGTTACGAATCATAAGCTTCCCTTTCCTCTTATATATGCGCCCCTTCCACGTTTGTACCGCTTATTACCACTTGTTTGGTTTATATTCTTGGTGATGAATGAAACATGATCATGCAAGCACATGGGCTTCATTATGTGCTCATATTTTTTGCACTCATGTTAATCATCTTTATGTGTTAATGAATAAGTGAAAAGTGAGGATGCATGTCTTGCCTGTACTGGGGTATGGACGTACACTATGTTGCAGCAGTAATGCAACACTGGAGCTGTATTGTGATCGCTTTCGCACGATCGCTTTCACTGCCACATTTACTTTTGAGTGTTCTACAGCAGGTGTGATAAAGGGAATCTGCTGACGTCACAGAAATTCTGCTGTCCACTTTGTTGAAATTCTTTTTATAAGCTGCCTAGTGTTGCGTAAATATGGGTTCCAGGTATACATGACTCTTCTAAGTTGCTGGCTTGTTTGTGCTTGAATTTTATGTACTGTATTGTATTAAAGTGTCTGAACGCCCTACCTCAATGCTAGTTGGGATCCATTCAAGTGTAAATAAAGATATGCCTATATTACACACCAAAATAATAGGTTAATATGAAAATAACAGAAATTGAAGCAACACATTTATATAAACTGTATATGGTGCACTGCTCACAACGGCAATATAGCTAGCAAATGAAACTGACAATAAATTAAGTTTCAATATAGCTAACAGGTGAACTTAGTGATGACATGAGGCTTACATATAGTTTCTGTTCATTATGAGATATAGGTATCATTGCAAAAAGTCATGTTTTTGTAACTTTCAGATGTTCAAGCATGAGCTAAGAAATATCATTTTAAGGCTAAATGGATGTTTTTACAATGTATCATTTCTACAAGAAGGCTATGCCAGATAGCGACTACATTACTTGTAATTGTCCTTTTAATGTAGCCATGTTTCCTTTGTTAAATGAGGTAGTTGTCTTTTATTTTGTTACTGCTTTCATATCCAGCATACAAGATAATTAAATGCTCTCGATAGTTAGTGTTGATTCTATTATGAACCGCTAGCGTAGCTTTAAACAAGAAGAAAGGTGGTTAACCGAAGGGCCCGATTTTTATTAGTCATATCATGAGAAGCCAACAAACACTGACACCAAGGAAAACATAAGGGAAATTATTTGTGCTTAATAAATAAAATAAAGAAACAATAAATTATTGGAAATGAAAGTGGATGAAAAAACAACTTGCTGCCGGTGGGAACCGAACCCACAACCTTTGCATTTCGCGAAGCATAGCATAGTTTTGTAATTCATTAAAGTGTTGAACGGCATGACATACAGGTATTGAAAGAGTAGTATTGTATGAGCAGTGCAACTTGAAAAAAGTAAGAGTGTGTAGCTCTATTTTGGAGGGTTATAACTGGCTTAAATACGTGTGTGGTGTGTTGCACATAAGTGGCATTTTGCAGTGCATTCAGCTTAATATCATAATGCACCCAAATGTGGTATTAAACTGAATAAACTGCAAGATTTTACTGATTTACTAGATATGAATGCAAAGTAGGCATTGGTTTATTTGGAGGAGTCATGTGTAGCTGGCACTTCTATTTTTACAACGTCAACTATGTAATACGAAAATTGTGCTGGCAGGAGAGGGGCTTCATTTGCTGACCTTTTCTGGCCTAGCCATTTGGTGCATGCTGAAAGTAATCATGTCACATTTGGATACACCGCCGCTGCATGCACATAGCAAGAAGCAAGTGCACCTGGCAATTGGTTGCTGGTCAGAGGTGCAATTGCGGTATGACCCCTGGTACTGTGTCGATCAGATGTGCGTGTGCCTTTTGCACATTGGGCATGGATTTGTACTGAATGAAGTAAACTAGACGAAAAGAGCAGCTTGCACAGATGTCATTCACTGCACACTGTGTTTGGTTGGCGTGTGTCACAAGCAGTATTAGGAGATAACCTGGAAGTTCCTATTGCGAGTGTAGGAAGTGCATGAACCCTGAATTGGTATGAGTCAATTCAAATGTGGGTGGTGAAGAGGGAATGCAGCAAAGACCTAGCAGCAGCTGCGCAGTGACTGAGCCTGTGGTCCTTGGAATATTTAACTATTGCCTTTGCCTGTGCCTCTTTCTCTTGCCAACTTCATCAACTATTTGAAAAAGTTGTCTGGCATGTTCACGTAAAGAATTTATTATTTGCTTGGCATATTCCCTTTATGACCTGTGAACGTTGAATTTCTCTGTAGGTAAGCCTGCTGACTGATATGATGAGTGCACCTTCTTCAAATGAAATTAAATGAAATCAAATCAAATCATAAACTTTATTCCAACATTTGGAATGCTGAGGGCCGTGGTCAAAAAGCTGCTGTGTGGGCTTGACTAGGACCACGACCCAGTACAAATAGCAGGGACAGGCAAATACAACAATGCAAAGGTAAATTTAAGGCAAACAAAATAAGAAACTGTACATAATAAACTAAACAATAATTTCAGACGTATTGTGAGTACAGATTCAATAGAAACATAATTACAATGCACGGTGTCTAACATTAAAGGCAGGTGATGAATACACTGTATTTAAATAAACACAACATCAGTACTAAGGCTAAAATATATAAAAAGTACAAATGAGACGGACCGGATCAATCTGTGTAAACAAGAAAGTACAACAAACATTAGTTCAACAATCGCAAAAGAAAAGTGGTAAAGCGGCATAAACAAAATAGTACATCAAGTGTGAGTTCAACAACATACAAAAGCGATGAAGTACCGTAATCAATATTTTCAGATTGTTAGTTGATTCAAGTGAAACGGCAAGAGAAATCGCAGCGTTCCTGTAATTAGTGTGCATGCACGGAATATCCTACACTTTAGTCTTGAAATGGTGCTTATAAATTTATCGCTTCTAATGCCTGTGTGGTACCACTTCATAAGAATTGTGCAATAATAGTCTGATAATAAACTGTAGACACCCTCCTAACCTCCTGTCTATACTCAGGATGCCTGCCTAATTGATTATTATCCTGTGCATTACAAACTTTGTTGCTAACTCCAATGCTAGAGGCATACAGAATACCCTGTGAATGATGCGTAACAACCCATGCTCTTGCTGTATGGTAGGGATGTATGCGATCAATTGTTTCTGCAAGCTATTCCTCTGATACACTGTACTATATTGAAGTAGATGTCAGGAGCGCATAAGTGTCTGTGCTTAAGGACAGAGTGCACTTTTGAGGGGCTGTGAGAGAGGGAGATAGATGATTAATTAGATTTAATGTCCCAAAGCAACACTAGGACTATGAGAGATTTCACAGTGGAAGGCTTCAAATTAATTGGACGTAAATCTAAGTATGCAAGCATTTTACCCCAATTAACGGGCGGCCGCCATGACTGAATTGACCCCTCAACTTCGTGCTCAGCAGTAGAATGCCATAGCCACCACGTGACCATGGCAAGTAGAGAGAGAGAGAGAGAGAGAGAAAATTATTTGAGAAAAAGCAGAAAGGTGACCGTGACGTAAAAAGCCCTCTAGCCAGCTACAAAAGGTATGAGGGATGACAGTACGGACGGGCAGGCAGTTGGATGTGAATACTGCAGGTACAAATGTATGTCTAGAAGGTCCAGTCACATGCCGATAATGTGAGCACTTCTTGCTCAAAGGTACAAGAAGTGCACGAATGACCTGCTTTGTTGAGACAGCCTAGCCAAGAGCCTAATAGCATGTCTTCATTAAATGGGCTGTTGCCAAAAAGAGCTAATGAAGAGGCCAATGCTTGATGTTAAGAGGCATATCAGGGGCAAGTGACGTGTTCCACAGGTAATTGCAAGAAAATGTTGGTTGTGAGAGCGAGTAAATATACGACAACACAATAATGACGACTCATGCCAGTCAAACTCAGTGTGTGCTTAATTGCGAGATAACGAGCTGCGCTCTTTCTTCCTTTTTTCCAATTTGTTCATACAATGCCAAAGCTTCGCAGTCCATAGCTGTGCAGACAGCTATTGTGAAAGTGAGCTGCCTCTTTCACTTGTGTTAAAGCACTTTGAGCAGGAGCTGATAGCTGACTTTGCTGTGATGGTGCATTTGTGAAGCGCTTCAGAGTGCAGCCTAGAACAAGCAAGGCATGCACCATTACATCCTAACTGTCCATGCATCAAATTCTTGACCATGCACTCTAATATTGTGCAGCGCATGCTGGAGGCCATGTGCTTATAGTAATGCAACTAACATAGCACAGTGACGGCAAGGGACAAGTTGAGAAAGGACAAACACTAGCTTTCAACATAGATATGATTGCAGACCCTGAGAATATATATACACCCATCCAAATGTGCAGAGAAGACAAAAGCATGCTGCCATGTGCAGACTACGTCCAGAAATCAAACTCTTTCTTTGGTAGAGCCATTGATGCCCAACTGACACAATCATCTCCAGCCCGTGCGATCTCGGTAGCTTCTGCGATTTCCCTGGTCAAGCTATTGCGATGGCGATGCACGACAACAGTCTGATCAAAAAGAGGATGGCAAGGTGGCTGCACATCACATTTTTTACTACGGCCTGGCAGTTGGCTGTCCGTAGCAATATTGCTTACTTTTTGTTGTGCTCTTGCAGATGCACGTTCAAGCACCAGCCATTCTGACCAAAGTAGTGTCTTCCACACAAGAGTGGAATTCTGTAAACAACTGTCTTTTTGCAGGTGACGTAGGCTTCTTTGTGCTTGATATTGCAGCATGGTTTGCGCATTCTCATAGCGCAGCTCAACTTGCACAAACTCAAAAGCTCATTTGGCACCATGAACAACACTTTGAAGCCGGAACATTGCCCTACTTTTTTAAAATTGTGAGAAACTTTATCCAGATAGGGATTTACTGCTATGTTATCTTTGTATATTTCTTCTTCTTCCGCTCTCCTGTCTTCTGTTCTCTGTTCGTCACTCATATGCTATTCAGCCTTTCTTCTGCGATGCAGGCCTTCAGCAACTGAGATGATAATGTGCATCGGATACCCCGCCGCCTCCAGACGTGCCACTTGCCTTTGAAAGCTTTCTACCATGGAATGATTGCATGACTTACAGAGCTTTCTTCCTTCTCTGGCGCTTTCTGCAAGTCGTGCGATCATTTCGTGGCAGAAAGCCTTCAAAGGCAAGTGGCATGCTTGGAGACGGCGGGGTATCCGAGGCACGTTACAGCCTCAGTTGCTGAAGGCAAGCTCAATTGCGCATGAGTGACGAACAGAGAAGCAGAAGACAAGAGAGAGTAAAAAGAAGAAAGATACAAAAATAAGGTAGCAGTGATTCTCTATCTACATAAAGTTTCTCACAATCTTGAAAAAGTAGGGCAATGTTCCGGCGTCAAAGTGTTGTTCACGGTGCCAAATGAGCTTTTGAATTTGTGCAAGTTGGGCTGCCCTATGAGAATGCACAAACCATGCTGTTATATCAAGCACAAACATGCCTACGTCACCTGCAAAAAGAGAGTTGTTTACAGAATTCCACTCTTGTGTGGAAGACACTACTTTGGTCAGAATGGCAGGTGCTTGAATGTGCATCTACAAGAGCAAAACAAAAAAGTCATTGATATTGCTACGGGCGCCCAACCGCCAGGCCATTGTAAAAAATATGATGCACAATCACCTTGCCGTCCTCTTTTTGATCACGCTGTTGTCGGGAATCACCATCGCAATAGCTGAACCAAGGAAATCGCAGAAGCTGCCGAGATTGCACAGGCTGGAGATGATTGCGTCAGTTGGGCATCAGTGGCTTTATCAAAGAAAGAGCTTGAATTCTTGACATAGTCCGCACGTGGCAGTGTATCTTCGTCTTCTCTGTGGATTCGGATGGGTGTATATATATGCTGAGGATCTGCAATAAAATCTTTGTTGAAAGTTAGCACTTGTCCTGTATTGACTTGTCCCTCGTCCTTACTGTGCTATATTACCTTCATTACGATGAATAACCAACTTGCCCAAACTTATTCCTTTCTGAAGTTCATGTGCTTATGTTATGTTTCATTTCGTTTGCTGTCAAATGTAGCCTATAAAGTTTAAGGACAGTATACATTTTTTTTGTATTCATAAATTATGGTTATCCATTTATGTTGAGCGGCATTTCAACAGCCTACCAGTGTACTATAGTTAAAACACGTTGGCGGGCTAGTTGGCTGGAATCCATGATAGAGTGCATAAGCGTGACTGAACGAGGATGTAGAAAGAAACATACACAGAGACAGTGCTTCCCTGTGTATCTGTTTCTTTCTACGTCCTCGTTCAGTCGCGATTATATACTCTATCATGGGTACTATAGTTAGAAAGTTTATAAGTACATATCTACTGTTGACTTATATGTGACTTCCAAATATGGCCATAACTTCTAGTGTGCTTAGGCTTTAGTAGAGGTATGCAAGACTATGTTCATACTTTTGGCGAAGCCTAGTACACGTGCGTGTTGACAAACCATATTTTCTTAAATCTTGTACTATCATCATCTTTACGAAAGGTAACACATTTAACGCATGACAGATGGCCTCATCGGCTGCACGTTGCACAGTGCTACAGCAATACGTGAAAACAGATGGAGAGGAGGGCACTTCTGCTACTTGAACAGCTTCTTTCATGCTTTCTTCTTAGTGTGCTTATATTGCTCACAAGCGGAGAAGAATGTAACATTGTGATTGGGCGATCATGCTGCCTGTCCTAACTCACCATTTACACCAACTTCCAAAACTGCAATAGACAGAGTGCATCCATATCAAATTTAAATAAAACTGTTCTTGTTGGTGGGTGTGCCACAACATAGATGAAGAGAAATAAACTTCCGTGATGGGGTTGCAAGCAGAAGAAGGAATGATGCTTTTCTCTCGTTTTGTTTTCACTTCTCATCACAACGCCACACAACATGTCGCTAACAAGGCTATTTGCAACATGCTCACATGTTTCCTTTCTACCAGGTGATGATAGTACGTACCTATTCAAGAAGTTGTGAAAAGATCAATTCACAGATTGTCACAGAAGAAGTTGATTTGTGTAGGCTACTAATGTTTTGATCCTAATTTGATATTTGCACAGATGAGAAAAAGAATAATTGTAGCTATGAAAGGGAGGGAAAGTGGGGCATGCACCTGTTGAACTGACTTCTGGTAGGCCTTAAGTTCTTTACTGTAGCTGCTTTGATTATGTATATTAAAGCAGTGCCTTTTACAAAACTTATGAAAGTTGGCTACTTCAATGTGGTGATTGCATCCAAATACAGAAATTAAACTTAAATGCATAATTAAGTAATTAACTTACTAGATATTTTGCCTGATAGTTGTCTATGTAGTAAATGGTAGTGTCAGCAAGAAGCAGAAAAATACATTAATATTAAAGATTAGTATTAAAATTAAAAGAAGAAAATGTCAGCGTATGGCAAGCGCAATAGTGAACCAAACGAAGAGGCATTTGGTGCCCCACAGGCACCAAATGCCCATGGGGCACCAAGTGCATTGCCTGGTATACATAAGCACGTACTTATTTCCAACCTGCTCAGTGCAATGTAGTTGTTTAGCAGTGCGACCACAAAATATGCAAAAGTTTATACGGCTGATGCATTGGAATTTAATAATAGGGAGTCATAAATACAGTCACTGGCTTTTTTTCTTACTTGGCATCTTCATTTTTTTTGCTCAAGTCCTAACACTGATGACACCATAGATTGCAAGTGTGACATTTTAACGATATGTGGTTTGTATGTAAAAACTGAAGAGTAGCATTTAATCGTGATTTTCTTTATTGGTAAACCAGCTTTACCAGTCAAACAAATGTAGAGAAAATTTTACGGAGACTACTCTACCAATCAAACTTGGCTTCTCTTTCTAATGTGCCTCTAAAGCCACTTGTAAAGGCAGCTATACTAGCATTCTTGTGTTTATGTACTGTTTAAATCTTTTCTGAGCAGTCATACTACGAAAAAAAGAAAAAAGATTATGTGTCTCTTATGCCCAACTCATGACACAACTGTTTATGCTTAGAAATCATGTGCTGACATCAGTGTTCATCATTGGTTCAGGAAGACTTGTAGAAATGGATTTCTCCGGGCTAGACCACTGGCACATATATATTTGTATTTTGCACAAATTTTGTGTTCAGAAGTGGATTTTGTCCATTTTAATTTTTTGTGTGTGTATTTGCAGCTCCTGGACACTCCAACGCCGCTGTATGCACAGCGGGCCAGTGGTTACTGCTCAAGCTACACGTCCGTGGCAGACACGGGACGGTCCAGTGGCTCTAGCCTGCGTGGCTACAGCATATTCGTGGACCCTGCACTCATGCTCAACGAAAGCCTGTCACGGTTGCGCCACCTCCGCAAACAGTCGGACCTGCAAATGATACGTTGTATACAGCAGGACTCTTGTACCATGGACTACTTCATACGTCCACCTGTGAATCCTGTGACCCTCTTCTTCAATGATTCAGAGATGGAGCGCAACTACCGGCATCGGCTCCATCACCGTGACCTTGCGCCCACTATGGCCTCTGCCTCATTCACCACCTATTTTGACATTTTTGTGGCGCTGGGTTTTTATTTGATCATTATGTTTGCTTGCTTTGTGCTGTTTGATACCCCTGTGTCATGGCTACTGTTTTGCCTCTTTGCAACTAGTGTGCATCTCTGCATTTTCATGCTGTGCATCCGTGAAATCTTAGCCACTCGAGGCCACTGGGTAGCCGACTGTTTGGCGCAGATCTACCGTTACTGCACTGAGTGGTACCCTTGGCACATGGTCGGACTTGTCCTGGTCAGCTTTCCCATCGGTGCCATCTTCTCAAATTTCACCTGTGCTGGTGTGCTTTCGACCCCAGAACGTACCAATGCCTTCTGCTATGTTGTCTTTGTCTCTCTTCTGCACTTCTGCAACTTCACCCAGCTCAACTTCTGGCTGCGCTCTCTGCTGGCCACATGTGCAGGAGTAGTTTTAGCTGTCCTCATTGGCTTGCCAGCGTGCCCATGTCCTTTGCGGACTCCCACTCGTAACATCACACACCTTGAAATCATTTCTGACCTGGGTGTAGAGCTGCCAGGTGTCAGTTTCCATCGTGATTCATACAGCTGCAACCAGTCAGCCATTTACGAGATAGTACTGCACGTTGTGCTCAATACAATCCTCGTCTGGCTGCTCAATCGTGAGTTTGAAATAAGTTACCGGTTGAGCTTTCATGGCAGTGCCATGGCAGCCCGTGATGAGCAGCGCATTCAGTCTATGAAAAATCAAGCTGACTGGCTCTTGCATAACATAATTCCTCGCCATGTTGCTGAGCAACTGAAGAACACGTCCAAGTACTCTGAGAACCATCGTGATGCAGGAATCATTTTTGCGAGTATTGTCAACTTTCATGAGATGTATGATGAGTCATATGAAGGAGGCAAGGAATATCTACGTGTCCTGAATGAGCTTGTGGGGGACTTTGATGAGCTGCTTTCAAAGCCTCTCTTTCGCAATGTCACAAAGATCAAGACCATTGGGAGCACATTTATGGCAGCTTCTGGACTGAATCCCAAGCTGCGACGTGAGAATCCACATCCTTTCACCCACCTTTTTGAATTGATGGACTTTGCAATAGCCATGCAACAAGTGATTGAGAACTTCAACCAGAATCTTCTTGAGTTTAACTTTGTAATTCGCATTGGCTACTGCTACGGTGATGTCACAGCAGGCGTCATTGGCACAACCAAGCTCTACTATGACATCTGGGGAGACGCTGTTAACACTGCCAGTCGAATGGATTCCCACGGAGTTCCTGGGCGTATACAGATTCCTGAACACTGCCTTCAGGTACTGCAGGAGCTGTATGTGTTCGAGTCACGAGGTTCAATATATATAAAGGGAAAGAACAACATGAATGTGTACCTTCTTGTAAGGAAGAAAGACAAAGTCTTGTACAGGATTCTTCCATCGACACAGCGGCCAAGCCTTAGTACAACATCTACAGCTGATGAAAAAGAGAAAGCCGCTCCTCCTGATGAACAAGCAAAAGGTGATGAAGTTGAAAAGGAAGCAAAAAGTGAAGAGGGATTGCCAGCATAATGGTGCGCAGGGCTTAATGTAAGCCTTGGCCCCAAATGATCTTGTCAAGCAAGGTGGATACCGGTGACTGACGTTTTGACAATATGCAAGCTGCCATACTGCAGTCAACAATCCACATTAGTGGTGACCCAGCAGAACTTGATCAAAATGCCAAGTTTCGTGAAATGGCAGTGCTTTGAATGCATGTGGATGTGTGCACACCACAGTGTGTATGAAGTGTGCCGATTCTCATGTGTGTGTGGATGGTGGTGAATATATGTTTAATGTTCTAAGTACTTCAGCTAACAGACAAAGATAGAATGGTGTGCTGAATCTCACTGAGAATAGTAGTGCTTGGTGTTTTACACAATATTTTCATCCTTGATTTCCACCTTAGAAAGGTCAACTGTCAAAGCCAAGACGATGATGTGTTCACAAGACTGCATTGTGTTAAAGTGAAAAGACAAGTGAACAAAATGCAGTACAGGAAATTTAGAAATGCTTTGGACAGTAGTGTTCTTGTGTAAGAGTCCTTTCGTTGGGTGTTTCTGTAAGTTTTTACACAATGTTGTTTGTTGGCAGCTATATGGGAGATTCACTGAGATGCGTGTTTAGGTAATTGTGATTTATTTTTGTTTGTTGTCAGTAATGTTTACAATTTATATTCTTGTTTTTAATACTGTGTTATTTGCAGTCGTTGGTTTGCAGGCCTTGCTGCATGGCTCATAAGTTCTCACTTTGTCGTCATTTTTTGGGAGCTCACTTATTTCTTCCTGTCTGTTGTAGCAGCTGCGAACAATTGTGCATTTGCTTAACAGGATTCTATTCTTGTTCACCTAGTTTGTCATAGATACAGCAACAGTGTCGACATAGGAGAATACTGATGCAAAGCATGAGACAGGCGCTGCGTACCAACTGAGACGAATCACAATCGCAAATTGCTTATGTGCATAGTCTCGATGATAAAGCTTGGTTGGTTCTTTGTGCTTATCATGTGGTGCGAAATCCAGTCCTTTTCTTTTCTTTTCAGGACATGCAGCTGTTTAATCCTTTGGGTGCCGGGTGTTTTTCGAAGTGCAACAAATTCAACTTCTATCTCAGTAACATTAACAGGCTTTCAATTGAAATGGTATTTTGGGCAATATGTTTGGTAGAGGTTTACAAATGTTCTAAATCTGAAAATTAAAAAAAATTAAGACTTATGCTACTAATCATTTAATTATAATCAGTGCATCTCAAGCAGTATAGCCTCTTTGTTGCCGTCATTGTCCCTTGAAGACATAAGTAATATCAAAATCCTCTGACTCAGAGTTCATAAGAAATAAGGAGCTCTTGGATTTCTGGATCGTTAAAGAAACATGCAGATTTTTTGTGCTGGTTTGCCATTTTGAAAATTGATAGATGCAAGCAACACCAATAGTCAGTAAGCTTTGTCAAGCCATCTCTTGTATAAAAACAGTACCTACCATAAAGTTTTAGATAACCTAGCTTTTAAGTACATGGTGGAACCAGTCTACGAGGGTTTCACCTTCACAAATTATCTCTGGGATGGCCAAGGGTGTGCATCGGCTGCCATGTGATTACACTCAAGCAAGGCACTTAAAAAGGGCTAAATAACCAATCCTTTTCAGATCGTGATTTCTCCGCTTACGTTTTATTTGCATTTTGTTATCATCATCACTTTTCTCATATTGTGCTGGTGAATGAGAAAGAGCACACTGATTGCCGTGGAATGCATTTTAATGAAATAGCCTTTGAGGGACCAGGAAACATGTGCTTAATGTACTGTGTAGTTTTATTATATAAGACCATGCTGTTAGCAGGCTGGTTGTTTTGGCCATCTTGGCTTGAGGAAGATGCACCGTGGTTATACATTTTGTAGCAAAAAGAAAATACTGCTAAAATTTTGTATGGCATAGTCCCTTTATGCCCTTATACACAGAATCTAGCACAGGTGGATTTTAGAGTGGATTCATCACAACTTTGATCGTGTTTTGTTTCTCGGAATACTGGGTTAGCGTTCCCTAACTGAATGACAATGCAGGATCTGTTACAAGTGCCAGGCAGTTAATATTGTAAATCACTTTATTTACAGAGCAATTTTTGTTTCTTTAGCTGTGGAACCTAGTGCATTTAGTAACACCATGAGCTGATGGGATGAGCACGGGATGCAAAATGTGCCTCCAATACAGCTTAGAAAGGAGGGGAAAGCTTTGAACGTTGCATTGTTCAAGAAGACGGGTAGAAATGGCTTTGTCAAGCTAATCCATTGTCTCATTTGTACCGAAATTTAACAGAAGGGTGGCATTTAACAGAGGATTTTGCTTGATACCATGTTTTGAAGCAATACTGCCTGTTCCACCGAGAGCAATCCTAAAGCGTGCGTTGTCTAAAGTGACGCTGGACCAAAAAGAGATTTACGAATTTGAGGGAATGGTGGCATCGTTTGTCAACAGGTGTGCAAAGGCTTGCCACGGAGATGTCAGACTGTGTAGCATGGATAAGCAAGTGAGGTGGATTAATAAATTCTGGTAGATGGCAGCATCTTCATTCAGAAATGTGGTGTGGTTCACCTAACACATGGCACTGCCATTTCTTTCCCTGACAAAATCTGCATTTTTCAACTGGCAGTGCAGCAGGTGACACATACAGTTGAACCCAATTACAATAAACTGCTTGGTGGCACTAGAGCTGTTTGTTAACTAGAAGTTTGTTATAATTGACTTGTCAAAAAAAAAACTGTAAAGGAATTTTTTGAGGACAAGAAATATGCTTGGTGAGGGCTTGATTAATGAAAATAATGCATATGGCCCTTACTACCAGAAATCACTAAATGTCTGCTTCAGTAGTGCTGTCCCAGTGATTCCTCAGGATCATCAGGCAGTCTGCATGTTCACTACATGTATTCTAGTGTGGAAAACTAATGACGCATCTCCAACTTTTAACCTTGCTTTGTGACTTTGATTTGCAAAGTATATACTTAGCTTGTAGATCTTTAATGCTGTGGCAACTTCAGACATCATGATTCTGATATTACATAAGAAGCGATGTGGTCCCAATTCTGATCATCACGTGTACTGCTACTGACATCAAGAACCATGAGGGGGCAAAAAAAGAAGGTACTATACGAGGATGCTTGAGAGCCAGTGAAAAATAAAAACTAAAGAAAGTGTTAAATGTAAGAAGATAGCCACTCAGTTCTTTAAAAAGGGAAGCACTTGGTATTGAGGCATTCTTCATCATGATTGGCTACGTTGAAGTTTGATACCATTACAAAGGTTGTGGCTAGCCCTTTGAATAAATTACAAATAAAAAGTTATCTTGTGCCAAATTCTGCATGTTTCTAGCAAAGCTTTTCATGTAAGTCTCATTTTATGCCTTGGCTGATCATTGTGCCCCTGCGTAGCTGTTTCTTCTGCTCATTCTAGCCGAAGTGACATGGCGATTGAGCTGTTATCACTTCATAGGCCTCATGCAAGATTTGTTAGTTGATGAATTGCTGCTCATACTAGTGCACAAGGTTGTCCTGCAGTGGTCTGTTGTAGGTAGGCATGACTGTACTTTCGATTCATTCTGAATGAGACTTGTTAGCACTGCATCCAAGTATTCCATTATACAAAACCCACTGCCAAATGCTGCTTCTGTGTGAAATTTTACTGGGAGTGTGCTCTAGCAGTTGAACTGGTAAACACAGCTAAACTTATGGTCCTGAACTATGCAACATTCAGTATGTACATAGTGAAATTGATTTTTCTTCAGACTGGTGAAATCAACCTAGGGCTTCTCGCTGCTTTCTTGCAAGTGCTGATAAGCATTTGTGGCATTCTATGGGGTGCCTGGCTTCCAATGCCCAATTTTGAAGATAATGTGAAGAAAAAGCATGATAAAAGACTGTGGTGCATGTAGTGAAATTATGTAGTGTTCCATGGTTAGCAGCAAAATTCATATTATACCAAGAACAAAAGAGGTGAAATTTTTTGTATTTGCTGCATTAATGAATGAAGCATCCAACACATGTTTGTTTGGTTTAGTTACTCATTATTCTTCTTTTTTTATGCCGGTATCTCTAGAGCACAGGTTTAGCTTTTTATTACTTATGACGGTATCTCTAGGGCTTGAATTTGCATTCAAACTTGGTGGTACATTAGTGAAAGCTTTAGCCGGTATGTGCACTTTCCGGCACTAATGTTTTGGCGAAATACCGTCGTGGAAATGCAAAAAGCAGCCCTGGTGGTGATTCTGGTGATGCTTTCTATGGCTCTATACTCACTGCAACCAATATTAATGTTTTCGTGGTGGCACAAGCTTTTTAGTGCCAGACCTCTCCCAACAAAGAAGTGCCACACAAATGAAGAATGTTGCAGCACATTTTGTTTGGACAAAATATTGCCAGATTCAACCAGAAGTGATGCTGGGTTTTTCTTCACGGCATTCCACTATTAGTCAAATGTCAAAGCACATGCACAGTGACTAAAATTCTATATTGTTCAAGTAAAACTCTTGCTTGGGCTAGTTGGTTCATGCTTGAAGTAGTAAAAGCGAGGCGCAGAAGACCAGGACTCAGAAAGAAGAACACAAACGACAGGACCGGCGCAATAGGCAATAGGCTAACACAATTTTCTGCTGCTTTGTGCTGGAAGTGGGCACCTGGCTTTGTGACGAACTGTGCGGTGCAATTTTTTTTTTGTATAAAAGCTCTTTTTGCATTATATGATGATCGTTTTTGATGAATGTTAAGATACAGCTTTGAAGTCTGGAAATTGTGCAGAACAGTGTTTGCAGTGTGAAGCTGCGTCACGAGAGCTTAATTGTTTAAGCATGGTTTGCTTGTGCCCGAAGTTTATGTTTTGCCAAGGCACAAGCTTGCATGTTACTGGAAGCTGCAAGCTTTTTTTTCAGCTGCTGCTGTGCAAGTTTGCAGCTGAGGCCAAATGACAAGCCATGCTACCTGTCCTTAATTTACACAACTTTTTACTGGTACTAGATATCTAGGCTTTGTACTTTTCTAAAAAAAAAGGAAAAGAAATGTTGATGTTGTGCCTAGGGTAGTGAACACACAGTTCAATCCAAAGTGTTTGCACCTCATGCTAGGGAAGAGTGACTGTCTTCTCAAGCAAAGCATCTAGTCACGTGTTTTGGCTTTCACATAACGCTGTACGAGCAGTCTGTTGATGACAATATCATCTACAAGCAGGCGCTGTGTCATGTGTGGAGGCGCCCGGTATGGAAAGTGTTTGTTACACATTTCAGGCCCTTAAAGGATCTTTTCGCACCATTTTTACACGCATATTCTGCCTCACACTCGGGTTGCATTCCAACAGTCCGGATGCACAGCTATGCCTGAAGGCTGAAACACGCCTGTTTGCAGGACAAATGGGAATCCCTTTGGCAATCAGGAAGCAAACCTGGTACCAAGCGTCTCCTTTGCTCTGCCTTGTTGATGTTCACACAAAAACTCAGTCACAAGTGTTTATAGCACTGCATGCGCTTTTTATACCAATTCCTTCATAGAAAGCGCCTCTCCTGGTGATGTGCGTGTGCTGCCTACTTCGATTTTGTGTGCTCTGTGCTAAATGCTATAACAGTATGGTACCCGGTAAGCGCACTTCCGTCTCCATGCGACAGGAATGGGCGCCTTTGAGATCTTTTTGTGATCCGCCCAAACCCACGTGGCCATCACATGTGGGAAACGCCCAGTATTCTAAAGGTGCCAATGATATCCGTTGCCTGCAAGAAACTTACATGGAATGAGCACTTGAATGTCACTTTGCACACATCAAAGCACAGTATTACTGCGGCAATTGTGTGTGATGCTAGGCTGTTTGGTTCTTATATCTGTGCTTCTATACAACCTAAACAGAGAAATACAGACAGAAAAATAGAATGAAATGGTGGGACTTTTCTAGTCATGTGAATTTCTGAACTGTTGCTGTGAATGTGGCTGGCAATTACATGTGTGGTGAATCATGCTCGTTCTGTCTGTTTGTGTCCTGCTGCTGATTGCCACCAACTTAATACTACTATTTGCATATCATTACCTTCAGTGTTGGGATCATCTACACATGTATTTGTTAAATGTGATCTTTGCGCTACACCTGAAATGTTTTAAAGGGGGCAGGAAGTCATTTGTTGCTTCTAGATGAGATTGAGTGCTAGTGTATTGAATCCATTTTTTACTTGTGTGTCCTTGCCGATGATCGATACATTTTTTAAAAATTCTGTTGTTTTGGCAATGTAAAAATTATGTTGATATTATTGTCATGTTTTAGGTTTGAGAGTTTAAACATTCACTGGTCACTGCATTCTAAAACAAAGCGGTTGTATTCATATTTAGGTGTATATATATTGAAGATTATGAAAAAGACAAGCTTGTTTTCTATGTACAGTTATATTGTTTTTCAGTCTGTATAGGGGATTCCCAAATAAATTATTTATTCATTTTGTAAATAAAGTGTTCTGAATCATTCGTGGGCTGCTACAGATATTCTGGATGTCAAGGTGAGAAAAAGCTGTGCGATGAAACCTAAAGTGGTGGTTAAACGAATGCCATGCATGAAGCCTATCACGGAAAATTTAATTTTGAAAGCGTAAATTTTGTTGAATATGTGATGTAGATTTGGTGTCGCAGAAATGTAATGGATGCGTTTGGCATAAAAAGCTCGAGTTTTTATCAAGCACAAGTGCATTGGTAAGCATCTTAACGACTTCATGCATATTTATAAATTTCCAAAGTTTGAAAATCAATCGTCAAACTACCCAATTAGCGGGAAGTCAACCACTGCTAGGCCAGCTTCGACTACTAGCTGCGTTTACCAGCGCGTTTCGTTTACATTCGACTTTGTTAAAGTGGTGTCATTGACAACGTTGAAGCATCGTTTAAGTCAATGTAATTTCAAATGTTCCCTCAGGCATACTTTCTTTCTAAGGTTTTCGCCCTCCGCCCCACCCGTTTAGCTGCCGGCTTCGTGGCTAATCTCCCGTAGTAGGTGCAAGCAAGCAAATTCATGCACCACGCCTGCCTTCTGCGTGTAATACGCATTGCGATTGAGCTCGATCGGGATTGAAGTTATCGACCGCAGTTAACTCTCTTCTGCAGTTTGCGCAAATTAACAAATCACGATCGAAAGTGCACTTTGCGACACCGGTGCAATAACTTGTCTGCAGATGTGTACTGGTCGGTAGCTTCGATTTTACACAGCCCGAAACGGTACACTAGTAGCACCGTAATAAGGTCAGGCCCTGGTAAGTATCTCGTGCGCGATTTGTATTCTTTGCGCTTCAGTTAACGCTGCAGTAACGAACCTTCTGGCTGTTGCTGGAACATACACACGGCTGTCCCGGCGATCAGCTGATGCGCGAGCTATCACCCGAGGCAGCAGCGGATGGCGTCTGAGATTAATGCGACTTGCTGCACCTGTTGCGATTTATATCAACCGCTAACAAATTTTTACGTAGCCAACCCAGGCATTTCAATAGTGTTTCTTATCCAATCAAGCGGAACAGCGCAAGAACTCGCGCTGATGTATGTAGTACATACAAGGGACCATTCAATCAAATGACCACAACAAAAAGAAACAAAATAAATGCATTAACAACCCCTTCCGAACAGCGTGGCTACAATAAAGACGGAAGCAACCAATCTGTAGAATTCATGGCATTTAATACGCATTTACATACTCCAATTTCAGAAAGAACAAGAAATAAAGCCGAGCCATGCGAATGAAACCGCGAACAGCCGACTTGCCGTACGCAGTGCACCATGGGAGAGCAGCCATTGGCGCCCCACAATGCATCGCTCAACCCATGTTGTCGGAGCGTCTTCGGAATGTGCTCGGCAAAGTCCGGAGCGCGTTCGGGATGCCATTACTGCGAGCAGGTAAAAGTGAACCAATGGCGTTCTAGGCATTGCATCACGTGGAAAATTGTGACCAATCACAAGCTTTTATTTCCTTGGCAATGTTTGCTCGGCAATCTTCGTTGTTTTCTCTGACAAGCGTAGAAAAACTTTTCATCAACAGCCGCCATATTGGATGAATAAGGGGCCTAAAATTTCAGGAACTGTGCTCTGAATTTTGGCTTCTTTTTTCGTCTTGGCTGTCGTTTTTGAGACGACTGTTCACCTCCGTTCTTCATGGAGTAACTCCGGTAAGGGATTGGGAAGCCTTCGTCGTGTGATTGCGGCTCCGGACGGCCCGATGCTCGGCAGTGCTTGCCTGGGCAGTCGCGGAGCGTTGAAGTTTTGATGGGGTAGTGCGATGCCGTAGAACGCGATCATGAAGAGACTGTCCCCGTGCCTTGACCATGAAGAAGAAAATCGGACTGTGCTACCATATATTTGTGCGTGGATTGAACCATCAGATCTTCTAAAAGTGTATTGGTATGTCGAGGGTTTAAATTCTTGATAATCTTCCCCATTCTTGAGTGCATAGGGCATCAGTGGTTTAGGCTTATCAATATGGCTGACCATCTTGTGGATGGGCCGCCGAATAAGCGGCAGAAGTTGGCAGAAACTGGCCTGTCGTCGGACAGCGCAGGTGAGTGCACCATTCCGTTTCTTTTTCACGCCTGAAGTGTCTCGGTGATAATTTCTTTCGCTGAAGCTGTGTCTAACGCTGTGATGCTCTGTATTGATGCACTTGCTCGCCTGTCGCTCGGCAGACCCATGTTTTGGCTCGCGTCTCCCCGTTTTCTGATCCCGCTAGTGCTTGTCGACCGCTTACCGGCGCTACACCGTGATTGTCGTTGCTAATGTTTAGTTTTGTCGCTGTGATGCTTTCAACTTGTCGTGCGGTTCTGAACGTCGTCCGCTAGCGATGTTGTCCGTAGCTTTACTTCCCCGTGGGTACCGCGGAGTCGTGTTCGTTTTCTGATGGCTGCTATTTCGTCCGAATTCCGAGTGGCGATTTTTGGGTGCACTCCTGCGTAAAAAAGACAAAGTGGTATTTCAGACGAGCGGTTAATGCTTTGGCGGAAGAACTATAGAAACTCGCAAGTTTGCCGATGCCACTGCAGGCAGACTGCCCGCTAACCCTAATTGCGTTTAGAAAGTGCTTGAATCGTACCGTTTGTGCGCAAAAATAATTCATTTCTGGCACTGTGTGTTAATGAGGAGCTTGTGAGTATTGTTCGTCTTCGTTCCGCGGCCGAAAAAGATGCATGAACTGCGCTTATAATGCGTAGAGTGTCTTCACCCGCGCCCTGTGCTCGCAGCGGGGAATGTTGCTCGGATCGGTTCCTCGGCGGTCCCGCGCACTTGTTCGTGCTCGGGACGTTTCTGTGCTGCGCATCTTGTTTGCATGCCCACCGATTTGCAAAACCTTTCATTCGGGACTGCTCTCACGTGGCTCGCGCTGAGCGCCGTCTCGGGCGTCCCGGTGCCCGCGTCAGATGTTTTAGCGTCTTCTCTTCCTGCTGCCGCCGCCACCGCGAACTCGACCTCTTTGGGCGGGATCGCGGCATGGTGCCACAAGAGACACGAGAGCGCATTCCCGCTGCAACATTGCTAACATAGCCTTCGCCATCCTCGCGGTATAGCTGGCCAATGTTTTGCGAGATCGGCAGGTTTATTGATAAACATTGCAGGGGGGAGTGGCCGCGGGAACAGTCTGTTGGAATGCGCCGCGAAAGGCCCGACGTCTCGGACTGACACAGATTCAGGTTGCCGGCCATTTCGTACCTGTCATGATTGGGTCTGCCGAAGCGTAGATCGGGCTCGTGTATCTGGACGGCTGGTGCTCGCTGAGTTCCTTTCGCGGAAGCCGGTAGCAGCCAACGTCGCTCTTGCCTACAAGGCACCGTTTTCAGAACTCTGTGCCTTCACCATTAAATGAGCTTTACATGAGCTGTTTACCTTAATTAAAATTTTGACTGCCCTCTAGCTCCACAAACATCAGCTTTGCTCCAGTTACTCGGCCGACAGTTCCGGCAGATGTAATCAATACCAGCGCCACGAAAACTATTTCATTATTTGTACCAGAACAAAATTTCCGTCGTGTATAATAGGTCGCAGTTGAACGTGTTTGAATCGTTTTTTGATGGGTCAGTGAAAAATAACTGTTGCAATCGGGAAAGTAGGCACACCACTTTAGAAAGGCACTTGTTTTATGAAAGTCATAGTTGTAGCGTAAAGTTACGTCTTTCATGTTTATCTAGCAAAATAAAAGGCTAGGTGGGACATAATCTTCAAATGATGTTTTAAGTCTACTAGAACTGCAAAGAGACCGAAGTGTACAAGTGTGAAAACTATTTAATGTTGGCTTGTAATTTAGTATGTAAGCTGACAGTGTGCTCCTGTTTTAATGTTTCGGGCTCGTTCTCTGCTGGTGGTATACTTCAGCTAATTTGCAAAAGGGTAAAGTCTTTTGTGTGCTTATGTGGCATGAGAAGAAAACAGTGCATAAGACACAGTGCAGGTGGCTCGGTATTGTGTAGGATTATTGTATGTGTAGATTGGATGTGTAGGTATTATTGTATTGGATGTGTAGGTATTATTGTAGGAGGAAATATGTATGTTAATTTATTGCACATCTCTAGAGCCATTGCCTGACATGAAGGCGTAGTACAGTGTGAAATCAAAAAGGGCCAGCAGCCACAAACTGCTGTCAGGTTGCTTAACACTTACTTGTCATGTGTCTGAAGGCCAATGCAATCTATTCGGAAGTCCATAAATAAATGGCGTGTTCAATGTGCTTTTCATAATATTTCTGTGCAGGAACTATTTAATACTGCTGTAGTTGAAATGCTACAGCTTTTGCAAGAGTTTTGTCAGGCTATATGGGAGCGTTCCATGGTGTTCTGCTGCTGTTTTAGCTGTTCTGCCCTTCTCATCAACATTTCTGGTTATAGCTGTTGTCTAAGGTTTAGTCCCCATTCATTTGTAACATTTCAATGCTGTGAATTGAGACTTACCACATGTAGCATGTCCGAGCATGACCTGAGGGCCGGGCAACTTTGGTGGCACTTGAGACCTAGGTAGATAAAGGTTTTACAGGTATATTGGTGCTCTGTGCATTAAAATGATGCAGTATCTTATTATGCAGTTGAATTTAACCGAACCATGGCACTAGCACACACATGTATGTGAATGCAGCCGCAGCTTTCGAGAAGCCCCCCATAGCAGTGCCATTCACCCTTATGTTGTTTTATTTCTTCATAATCTTTCATTTGCACACTTGTCTAGGATTCGCAGGAGGTGTAAATCAAAATGCTGCAGCTTTTATACAGGAGTACAACATTGAATATCAGAGCCATCTGGGGGTTATCTCATGACACTGAACAGTGTATGTTGACAAGAATATTTACAGAATGTGCATCTTGGCAGCATTTTTATTTCAACTGACACGAATTCATAGGCATTGCATGTGCTGCACTCTGCAGGCTTCTGTGTGATGCCAAAGCAGGAAGGTAAAAGCTGTAGGCATAAGCAGCTGCTATAACAAAAATCTTCCAGCTTGCTTGAGCTCGCGATACATTGCTGTCTGATTTGAAATAATGATTTTTCATATGGTGCACACAGTGCAGCGTGACAACTGCAGTGCAGGCTATATTGTCCTTCCAAGAAAGAAGCACTTCGCTTCAACTGTTTCACTTTATTCAAGATGAATACCTTTATGTCAAGAGTAATTTTTATTGCAGACTTCGTGGTTTGTTATATATGGGCATGTTTCTACTAATTTTGTCCATGAATATTCCAACCATTTTGTTGCTGCTGGTTGTGGTGGCAGATTTCAGCCGGCTGTGGGACCTGGAGAATGAGCTGCCGGAAGAGCTCATGGGTTCAGGAGGGGGCCCACCCCTGGGTGACCTGAGTGGTGGACCCACCCAGCCGGCGGGTGCTGCCCAGCAGAATGGCACAGGTGGTGAGGAGGCAGCTGGCCAGCGGCATCAGCAGTTGTCACAGCTGCTGCAAAGCAAGGCCAACCACGGGAGTCCCAAAGAGCTGGGTGGGGGCCCCAAGCTGCTTGGTGGGCCTCTGCTCAATGGGCCGATGGGGCCCATGGGCCAGGCAAGACCGCCCCCATCTCTTGGAGGCCTGCTCGGACCAAACTCCCCGCATGGAGGGCCCTCTGGAATGGTCGCACCCCAGCCTGGCATGAAGGTAGGTGCATGGTTATCATCTTGACAACTGGGAAACTTCAACAAAGATGGTTGCAGTGAGGCTACAGCTTTCATTCTTGGCTGTGGTGCTCTGACAAAGCCGCATGTGAAGCTACCCATCTACGGAAATCTTGGGATATGTTAGAGAGCCTCAGGTACCTTGAAGACAAAAAATAATTCTGAGCTTTGTGGTTCTGCAAGTGGCATAGGTGTTATAATGTAGGGATTTCTTTTACTTGGTTTTAGTTCTTTGTTATTACTCACTATTCATGTCGAGCTGATCTCACCGAATGTAGGTGGAGTGCCGTTTGGATTGTTTATGAAGCAATAAAACAAAGCATATATAGTCACATTATTGCGAACCAGGTGTTTCTTGTGGGCAAAAGAATTCTCTTGTATATTGCTTATAAGTGCGTGGTTAGACAGTTTTGCATTTATGGGGTATGTTTGCCTGAATTATTAAGTAACCTTTCTTAAATCTAGCAAGGGACGTCAAGTTTGTGTGCATGTATTGCAGGGGCCAGGTGGAGCCATGGGCCCAGCATCATTCCATGGAGGTTATGGCCAAGTGATGTCAATGGGCCAGTTGAGTCAATCTCAGCAGAGGCCCATGGGAGCCAACCTCGGCGCTGCATTAGGCATGCCCCCACGCTACTCAAGTGTAGACTCATCGCAACTGCAAAATGTGAGCTGCTTGTTATATGCACATTCTTTCTTTTGCTGCCACATAAATATCCCTTCAGTCCAAACACTGATTGCTCAATTTTAATGCACTTTTAATTTTAGTGAAAGTGAAAGTTTATTTTCTTTTCAACAAAAAGAGGGCGCCAAGACAAAAGGCAAGAGCCTGACAAGGTCCCGGTCACCTGTAAAACAGCTGGCATTGTGCACAAGCACTTCACAACAAATACACAATGAATTTCTCAAGCATTGTAAAAGCATGAAGCAGTAAGTTAACATGCACAAAATTTGTACAAGAAAAGAATAAATTGAATACACAACTTATCGTATGAGCGGTGTAAAGATACAATATATATTTTTTTTACAAACAAAAATAGTGCTGACCTTATTCTCCTGATAGCAACCTGTCACTACTGCACATGGAAGCCTGGCTTCACATTGGACCATGACATTACTGTGGGGCAAAATAAGATGCGACAGAAATATGAGCAAGGTCTGGCAACTGTATAGGATCGAAAGAGAGATGTTCTATGCAGAATGTTCTTGCTGGCATCTCCAGAAGCAAGAAAAGCTTCAGAAAAAAGGAAGAAATATAGGAAGCAGAAAACTAAAAGAACTTTCCGCATTATCTTTTGCGTGTCCTTAATATGTAATTGCTTGCTTGTTTCCAATAAATGGTCATTCACGTTTTAGATGTGTTCTTTTTTCTTTATCTGCTCACTTCTTGTGAAACCCTGCTAACATTGCAGTATGCACAAACCTTTCCTCAGCTGTAATCTGTGATGCCACTGACTGTGTCCTTCTGCTTGTGCAGCAACATGGGCAGCCACCTCCTCAGCAGGCGCAGCAGCTGGCTGGTCCTCCAATGGGGCAGGCGGCTCCTCCCCCGGGTGTGGCGCCCTCTCAGCAGCCGCCACCTCCACATCCTGGTGGAGGTGGTCCCCCCCTCGGTACACCTCCTGCAGCGGCAGCCCCCTCAACAGCTGACCCTGAGAAACGCAAGCTCATCCAGCAGCAGCTTGTGCTCTTACTGCATGCACACAAGTGCCAGCGGAGGGAATCCCAGGCGGCTAATGGAGAGGTGCGTGACAACCAAACTAAGTGGATGCCGTCAGGTCATAGTTTAGAAGCAAAGGCATTGCCTGGCCTTGCGCTTGTGGTATCACTTGGAGCAGCTTTCATTGGTCATGCAGGATTGGTAAGCAGTACTAATCCGCCAATTGAGTGAATTTGCTCTACAGAGAAATAGGGTAGCAGTGTGGTCGAGTTGGTCGAAGTTCATGACGTAAATGCACCGCAAACCACTGAAATAGATCATTTAAAAAAATAATCGTTTTAAATAAAAAAAGCACTAAAAGAATATGGGTGGGTGGTTAGCGAAAACTGCTAACCATGCATCTTTTTTCTTCTCACAGTTCGCTGCGGTTGTTTAGTGGCTATGGTGTTGAGCTGCTAAGCACGAGGTTGTGGGATCGAATCTCGGCCGCATTTCGAAGGGGGAGCAATGTGAAAACACCCGTGTACTTAGACTTAGGTGCACGTTAAAGAACCCCAGGCGGCCCAATTATTTGGAGTCACCCACTACGGTGTGTCTCAATCAGATAGTGGTTTTGGCATGTAAAACATAATTTAATTTTCTTCCCGCACTTCGGTGCTTTGCAGTACTGCATTTATATCATGCTCTGCAGGTAGCAACTGAGTTCAGAGTGTTTTCTAGTCACTAGCATGGGAAATTAGGTGATCATCGTTGCATACCAATACGATGTTGCATGATGCGTAAGCAGTATTTGATGACAGTGATTCATCGCTAAATGCTTCCTGCCTCATTTTGTTCCTCCGTTGATTAAAAAACAGAATTGCCTGAGGGCCAACAACAAGTTTGTTTTCATCATTGTGAGGCATAATCTTCCCATTTGCATCATCTACCTTGTCGTTCCTACTGACTGGCTGTCAGTTATTCAAGAGCTAGAACAATACTTTCTTCTGTGAACACTGTGAAGCAATTTTATTTGGAAGTGATTAATAAAAATTTGAGTCTGCACCACGTTGATTGATAGCAGCAAATTCTCTGCTGTGAAGCCAAGAGATTTTTTTTGTAATCTGTAGATATGGGTATAAAACAGCATTAAAAAACAACTGCAACTTAGTATTAACAGTGCACTTCAGCCACAGCTTTTAGAGAATTCGCACCATACCAAGATTAGATCCACGAGAGTTGTTTTACTTGCGTGTACATGCATCCGTCGCACAAGACATGTTTCCATGTGCCATGCAGGTTCGCCAGTGCTCTTTACCCCACTGCCGGACAATGAAGAACGTATTGAACCACATGACCAACTGCCAGGCAGGCAAGGCTTGCCCTGTGCCCCACTGCGCGTCCTCACGGCAGATCATCTCTCACTGGAAAAACTGCACACGCAACGACTGCCCTGTCTGCCTGCCCCTGAAGCAAGCCTCAGATCGGCGGCAGCAACAGGCTGGCGCTGCAGTGCCGCCTGGCCAACAGGGGCAGGGCCCTGCACCGGCTGACATGCAGCGTGCATACGCTGCCCTGGGCCTTCCCTACAATGCAGCTGGCGGGGCCTCCGTTGGCCAGTTGGTCAACAGGGGGCAACCGGTTGCCCAGAGTGAGAATTGTTTGCACGTTCCTCACTAAATAGAAAATTAAGTTGAGCTATGTTAGTAAATAATTCTTCTACAATACCATAAAAAGCCACTCTTGACACACACACGCACACACAAACAAACAAACAAACAAAAGAATTAGTGGTAATATCATGTCGTAGTTCCCGGACAAGTATGCCGTGAGGTCATAGATTTTGTTCACTGCTTGAACCTGGTTAATTCTTTTTTTATTGATAAAGAAGGTCTACATTATGTTCATTTTTGCAAATGCCATGTACAAGCACAGTTGGCTTTTCATGTGACTTCGAAAATATAAATTTGGCCCTCGTGATTAAAATGTGCAGCTAGCTCTTCGTTTTCATTTGGATGGTGACCAATTGGTTCGGATAATGGGCGGTGCAGAGAAGTGCACTTGAGAATTAGAAAAAGGGTCTATTCACTGCTGAGACTTTTGTCTTTCTGGGTGCACTTCGAACTGAATGCTGCAATCTTCTTATGGAATGAAATTTGTGAGTGGGTTCCTAGTATTGCAAAAACTAGATTGACAGGAATGATTGCTTCTTTCAGATGTTGAAAAACTATCCTTAGAGTGCAGTCCTTAGTCAAAGTCCTTAAGAGGGCAGCTTCTCGCTGAATAACATGGCACAAGCATAATTTTTTTTTTCTGCTCTGTGTGTGCAGTGAATGACCTGCAAGGGCCACCTGGGCCTAGCCACTGCAGTCCGCAGGATCTGCTCACAGGGCCGAGCCCCAACTCCGTAGCTCCACCTCAGGGGGCTGCTCCAACTGTGGTCTCCTCCATGACTGCTCAAGCACCCCAGAGGCCTCCCCTGGGACCTGCCACTCAAGGTAGCTGTTCACTGGCATGTGTGGTGTGTCCGAAAGAACGGTCGCATTACTGCAATGGGGGGGGGGGTTCACTTGCAGGGTGTAGTCAGTAGTGTAAGCATGTTGCAAAATGGGAAATCAGAATTTGATGTTGTGTCTGAAAATTTAAACCGATCAGCCTGTTGATGTCGGCCTCATGGCTTGCGTGATCGTGCGGCAAACGGTCTAACCTTGAAGGCACTGGCACTGCTTTTGTGGCTACAACAGCTACCGCGAAGCAGCCGTTAGCATGGAAAAGCGCTCGGGATGTTGATGTATCGTTCCCATGGCTGCAACACCTCGCCTGTGGCTGTGCGATATTTAAGGGGGAAGGGCGGGGAGATCAGAACTCTTTTGTTCCTTGGCAGAAAGAGCTGAAATATGGCCCACACACTGCACATTGCTATAAAAAGACAAATACAGTGAAACCTTGTTAAGGGGCAACCACTGGTCCTTGGTACGAAAAAATAGCGAGAAGACTGACTTTTTGAAAATGGTGTTTCTGAAATCTACAGCCCTTTTTACGCAACCAGACCAAACTTCTAATTTATTCGATCAGTATTTTAGCTGTAGCATTGCTTCAGTTCATTGATACTAGCAAAATTTGAAAGTGAAATTGAAAGTTTATTTTCTTTTCAAAGAAAAGAGGGCGCCAAGACAGAAGGCAAGAGCCTGACAAGGTCCTGGGGCTGTTTTCTGTAGCGGTTCGCTTTGGAACCGGTTCGGTCTGGCTGTTACGTCTGGATTACATCACTTGGAGAAAGAGTGGAACGGGGCGGCGTGAGGGGAACCAATCAACGAGCGGCGGTCTGCCGGAAGATAACGTCATCATTTTTGTTTGTACTTGGGGGACGGTATAACAATTGGAGGATGTTGCTGGTTTGATAAAAAAACATTGGTTTGTAGAAAACAGTTGCAAATATAAGTTTCAGTAATAAATGTGAGCTTGCTCCGCAAACGGCTACTGGGAGTTGTAATTTTATTTGTGTTGTTTTTTTATTTAGTCGCTAGGTGGTGTACCATACGTTATGCAAACAACTTGCCTCGCTTTGTTTACGTTTTGGACTTGTTCGCGCGCCGAAACCGAAACGACGTCGTCGCACTAGGACAGGTGGGTGGGTCCTCATTTTTCAGCGAGGCAGCGCGAAATACTCGTTTCATTTGTCGAGGAGCACCCCTACCTAGCAAAGGCGTTGTGTGTGTTGGGCCAGCACAGCTGACGGCGGCTTTCTGTTGCGCCGTGGATGGGAATCTAGCCCATCCTTTTTCTTTGCCCAAAACCATAATGGCCTTGGCGACGGCTGTAATGATCCGGCTGACCGAAGGCTGCGACAGTGCAATCGCTTCTTCATTCCCGACGCACTGTTGAAAGCTCCCCGTGGCAAAAAACTGCAGCGCGCACAGCACTTTCATCGTAGTGTCGACACCACGAAATCTTTGAGGTCTGAGATGTTCTTCCAGCTCATCGCAAAGGCATCGCACTATGTCTTTGGAGAGCCTAAAGTGCCTTCGAAACTCTTCGGCCATGCTGAAAGCGTCGCGTCGTTGTCTTTCGACGCTCGCCAGCAGCACAACCAAAGGAGCCGCTATTGCCATCTCTGTCTCGTCTCGTCTAGGCTCGTCAGCTGGCGCGAGACTAGCCGGCAGCCATGGTTGCCCTAGCAACCCTCGACACCATGCTCGCCACCGCACGCAACCCTCGAGCGAACCACTTCTCCACGGTTCTTCTCGTCGCTGGGAACCGGTTCCTTTCCAGGTGATTGACAACCTGTGTGACGTCAACAAAATTTGCCGTCCCGCCCACCAGGGATGACGACAACGAAGCGCCAATCAATGGCAACAGCCAGACCGAACCGGTTACAAAGCGAACTGCTACAGAATACGGCCCCTGGTCACCCGTAGAACAGCTGGCATTGTGCACGAGCACTCCACAACAAATTCACCAGCAAAATTTCAGCCGAAATTAATACTAAAACGGCACTTCTCCTGCGAAATGCAGCTGCCGTTTCACGCATCGTAGCGCCTATATTTTGGTCTCATCTTAAAGAGCGGTCTTTTTTCTTCAATTTCCTGCCAACGCAGGCTCTATGCAGCCACTGGATTCCTTCAGTTGCCGCGCCAAAGAAGGGTCCCACCGCATCTCTTATTCGTTGTTGAGCGCACATGATTTGAAGGCGCCATACGATTGGCGGAATTCCTTCCTGGTCTTCTGCTCCCCGCTTCAGTCGGCCATGTGCCATCCACCATATTGCTTTAGCATCAGTGTCTGCTGCGCTATGGCCCGTTTGGGAAGGAACTTCCACACGAGGAACAAGTTTGGTGGAAGAAAGGTGCGACGTACATTCATTGAGGATTGCAAGAAGCGCTCCGCAACCTAGCAAAGCGTCAAAATCGTGGTGCTCGCCGGCGCTATCGCCGATCTGATCGTCGATAACTCCGATGTAGGCCTAGGCCTAACAAGCCCTCCGCCCTCTTCGCCTGCCGGAGGTACCGAAGGTAGCGTGCGTCACGACACGAAGTTTCTGCAGCCCGTAGAATTGGAAGAGGCCAAAAGGAAAATGCAAGAAAAACTGCAGTGCCTCTCATCAACTCCCGCGATGGAGAGGAAGCGAGATTTACTATGTGATAGCACTGATACCGCGGCACGCCCCTTTGACGGGACTGTGTTTACCATTGTCAGTTTAGATGCAGTGAATACTATGCTGAATAAAATGTGCCACTACCAAGCCGGTGGTGGAAGAAGGGGAGGATGCGATGAATAGATGTGAGGGTGTCACCTCTGAAGTGTTCGTCATTATGTGACGATCTAATCGAGGAAATGCAGAATGTTTCTGTGTGCTAAATAAATATAAAATGTAAATTAAATATATGGGAAGTTCTGAAGTATAAATGTGTGGTCCTAGGCGTTTACGCAATGCGGCAGTAATTTATTAATCTCATGCCTTTTTATTCTCGGCCGACAGGCGGTATCGCAAGCGTAAATGACTTGGCAGAGCGCAGCGCTATGTTGTCTGATACCAGGAGCTCACACGATGCACGCAACAGGAACGCACTGCCAGCACTTCTTAAAGGGGTGGAGACATGAAAATTTTCGTTCATGCGTTCTTCAATTCAAGCGTTGCGTTACTGCTTCAGGAAGCACGATACACACCGCGGAATTCATATATACCCGATAAATAATTTAATAATAGCATTATTATACCGAGCGATTTCGGTTTCGGTTTCTGGGCTCCGGGTGATGATATGACGTCATAGGAGAGAAAACGCAACACGGCTTGGTCACGTGGGTCACAAAAATAGTGACGCAAAACTAAGCTGCGTCGTCTGCTCGCGCATACGCGTGCTCTGCCAGCAGAGGTAAACAACTGACGATTCGAAGTGCATGTCGCGATTATTATAATTATTGCGAAGTGCGACAACAACAGTAAGAAAATATTGCGGCTTGTGAGAGTCGGTGATTCATTCCGAAGCGCCGTAAGCTTTAGCTTTGAAGTGAACCGGAAAAGGCCTAGCGATGATATCGGCGGTTATGAACGATCAGAGGCGGTGAGGCTGCCGTCGGTGCCAGAATGACCACTCCTCGGTAGCTGATTGGCCGCTTCGCCGTACGGCTGCCGCACAAATGGGTCCCGGGCCCGTCCTCTCTACGGCAAGGAAATCTCGCCATTCGCGAGCAAAACCGCTGTCGCACGGGGGCCCGCAAACGGCGAGTTTCCGTGCCGGTAACGTGGACGGGCCTTCACATTGAGAAAGGCCAAGCGAACGAGAGACTGCTCCGAGCTGCGGAACTAGTGACTATGCGAGGAGAGAAGTGGACAACACGAACGCCGCATATCCTGGTCCCTTTCGGAGTCGGCCGGCTAGTGTTACACTCAAATGTGGCCCGTCCGCACGGCAACTCGCCGCACGCAGTTTGCCGATCGCGGGCCGCCGTGCGGCGTTCGTGTTGTCCACTTCTCTCCCCCTGTGTCCGTGTCTGCACGCCTTACCTCTTCTTTGCATTAAGAAAGGATTTTGATATGCCTGTAGCTCGGTCATAGTGGAGGCTATGCCCGGTCGCTCGGCTCAGCAGGCTCCGTAATCGGCATTTCATCGCTACTCATTATATGTCACGTTTTTGTGCTAGTGTGCTATGACGTAAATATTTTCGTTCCTCCGCTGTGACGTCATAACTGCCGCACTAGCGATGGGTCTCGACCACGAGAAGGAGCTTTTAATGACTTTTTGGAGCTGAATTAAAATTATCTTGAAATGTATGCAGCGTCCAATACCTCGTTGTCCTTGTCCTTGCATACGGAAGCAGCCTACAACATACTTTTTATAGCCTCAAAATTTGGTGTCCCAACCTCTTTAAGTAGCGAGCGCAACAAAGCCGTGAACTGGTTCTTAGAGACACCTTTACTAGTCGACTATATAAATTTTTTTTTTTTCGCCCTTCGTCATCGGCTCAAACATGACTTGCTCTCCGCTGTGCTGCTGCTATATCTGCGATCTGCCCCGCGGCACGTCGCATGATAGAAGCAATGCAACTTGAAATCGAACATCACGATATACGGGCCCTGCATTGCCTGCATGCAGTAAAATCGAAGAGCGTGGTGCTGATGGTGCGCGCTGTGCCATGAAATTGAGGAACAAAGTGCGGCACTCCGGGAACTAGAGAAAAACGGGCAGCCAAATAAGAGATATCCACAATATCTACCCGTCCTGACTGTATAGCTTTATCAGCCAAACGAAGGAAGTGCTGAACCAGCCTAGGCTGAACCCTTCTGATTGCTGAACGGCAACCTGCAAGCTATTCACCTCCTTGCATGACTCTTCCTCTGAATCATGGTCTTCCCGGGCGCCCGTGGCGTCATTAATAATTTCTTCATCAGTCAGGAGACCAGTCATGGCGACACAGTCATCAATCGCAATGTAGTCCTGAAGGTTCACATCTGTGGGAAGAACAGCATCGAAGGTCGGGCAGTCATAATCAGTGGACTCGGCTGACACCTCGTCGGCTACTGCCGCATGCTCGGGCCTCACAAAACCGCTGTGCATACCTGCCAACCCTCCCGATTCGCCCGGGAGGCTCCCGATTTTTTACTGAACTTTCCGATTGTACGGTCACTGTCTTATATCTCCCGAAAAGTTGTCTCTGTTTGCGCCATAATGGTTTTTGCAAAACCAGCACCACGGAATCTGCAGCCACATCGTAATCGTCAGCATCACCAACAATGGCTGCACTAGTGCCATCGGTATCACCGACTAAGCAGCCGACTACGGTGCCCGGTAAGCCGACCAAAGCCAGAGCCAATGTAGCTCTTGCATTTCATGCATGCATTCCTCCATGGTGCACTGTTAGTGCTGTTTGTGTGTATGATTAGTGTTGGCTAGGCCGTGTGTGCGGGGCACCATGTAAAGTTTAGAAACCTCGTGTGCTTGATGCCATGGCGTTGTTAAAGTCCAACAAAAAGTATTTGCAGAAGTTTTTGTGATTTTACCTTTCTGAATTTCCATGCTTTATGACATCAAGAAAAGGAAAACATTTTGCCTTTTGTACAACGTGTGGATGTGACGTCAGCATGCCTCACGGTGGCAAAGGCGACTTCAAACTGCACGTTCCTATGGCGAAGCATCAAAGCTATGTTTGCACCGCTGAGCAGCAAGACAACATAGTGAACTTTCTTCGGAACAACTGCGACGGCAGTGTCATAACGTGTGGAGTGCCTCTTTACAGGATTCCTTGCCGAACACAACCTACCCCTTAGTCTCAGTGACCACGTTGGACCTCTTCTATGGAAAATGTTTCCGCAACGTGATGAGGCGAAGCGTTATGGACGTGGACGCAACTCTGAAGAATGTGGAGGTGACCAACTTGAAATTATTTCACAGGCATTGCTTTCGAGTCTTCGTTTCTTTATTCAGAGTTTCCCTCAGCTGCTGCCTTGAGATTCCAATGAATCTCCTGAAGGCGCTTTAGATGCTCTCGAAGCTGAGTTTGCCACTCTAGAGGCGTACAATCTTCCAGAGGACATTCTGAATGAAGAAAGGTGGGATGTGCAGTAGTCTATGGTTGGAAAAACGAAAAACACTGATGGAAAACATGTTTCACCGAGTTGCTAAGGTGATGCTGGATTTAATTGTGATACCACATAGCTATGCAGTGTGTGAGTATTTTTAGCACAGCACGAAAAACAAGGACTGAATTCCGCTCATTGATGTGCAACACAACCCTCCAACACCTGCTGCTAGTAAAGGGCCGTCAGTCTGGACCATGTTTTGACAAATTAGTCTGACAAATTTTTGAAGTGGGCAAAGTCTGCTACTGCAAGGTCTCTGCAAAAGGACTTGCCGAACACTGCCTGAAAGTTTGAACGAACCCCCCCCCCCCCCCCTCGCCCTGTTGGCGCAAATAAGAAGTCTCCCGACTTTTGATCCCGTCAGGTTGGCAGATATGGCTGTGCCGAAAACAGTTGGCGATGACTTTCGGAGGTGTATTTTTCCACACGTGAGCGATGATGTGCACTGCGCAAAGTAAGTCCACTTCATACAGCTTTCCTGCTTCCGAGCATAAGATCATTCGCTGTAGCAGGTGCTTTTGGTACTTACACTTCACATAGTGAATGATGCCCTGGTCCGTCAGCTGAAGGGCACATGTGTTGGGCGGGAAAAAAACTACCTTGACACTTTTCAGTTAGACTGTACATTTATGTTCACTGCAGTTGTCAACAATCATAATTATCTTGCGGTCCTTAGACGTCAAGTGCCGGTCTAACTGCTGCAGCCAGCCTCGAAAAATGTCTGAGGTCATCCAGGCCTTCCTGTTCACTCTGTACTCGACAGGAATGCTTTTGATGTTTTTAAAACAATGTGGCTTATGTGCCTTCCCGATGACAAGTGGCAAGCACTCCGTGCCAGTCATGTTGGCGGCAAGAAGCACAGTTATCCTTTGCTTGCACTTCTTGCCATCAATGCACGGAACCCCTTTGAAGGTCACCATCTTGTCGGGCAGGGCTCTGAAAAATAGAGCAGTTTCGTCTGCATTGAACACGTCACTTGGTTCATATGCGGCGATGTGCTCAAGCAGCTTCAAATTTTTCCACTGGGTGGGTGGTCACGCTTTCGTCAATGCTGGCCTTTTCGCCGCACACACTTCTGAAGACGAGGTCGTGTCTCTCCTGAAACCTCGCGAACCACCATTCTGAAGCTCTGAACGATTAATTGTTCATCGTTGCAGCGTACTCCTCACTTTGTGCCATGATGAGAGGTCCGCTCAAAGGCAGATGCGCGTTGCGACAGTCAGTAACCCACTGGAGCAAAGCTTCTTCGAGGTGGGGATGAGCTGCGGTTCACAACCACTTTCTTGATGCATGAAACTTCTTGCTTTCGAAGGCTTGAAAAATCTGTTGCTCATTTTTCACGTACCGTATTTATTCGAATCTAGGCCGATAGACGTTTTCAAATAATCATACAGTCGAACCCAACTATATTGAACACGTTTACATTGAATTATTCTATATATCGAACAATTTCTGGGCACGGTATATTTACAATGAGTATACATAGCAAAAATTATGTTTACATCGAACAAAAATAGCAGCGTCTCCCGATATATCGAACGTCGAGCGTTGGAAAAGTGCCCCCAGAAGTTGGCTTTCCCTCACGGTTGCGGGGAAACCCGACGGCGCGGCTCCATCCAGCCACTTTCCCTACCGTGACCGCGCTACGTTGGACGAGCCATCAACACCCCCCTGCAAAAAATGGTCCTGGCCCGCCTGCAGCGCTTGCTCAGACAGCCAATCAGAGGCTCTTGTGCCCTTGTTGCGCAAAATGGCGAAAGTGCGAGTTGTCTCGGTGCTTTTCTGGTCCATTGTGTGTGTGCGCCTTGTGGGCCTTCTCCCGCAGTGTTGCCGTGAAGCTCGAAATCATACATCGGGTCGAATGTGGTGAGAAGTCGGATGTGTCCCCGCAGGGTTAATGACTCCGAGGAACACTCTCAGGAAGATCTTGAAGAATAAGGGCTGAAGCAGCCAAACTCTCGCCCCGGTGCCCGTGGCGTCCGACGTGTACGCACGGCCGTGTACGAGTGCTTCATCCGAAATTGCTTCAGCCATGCCGGCTTCCGCGTGCTCTGTGATGACTGCAAATTCTGATGAATGCGACGCAGCCGTTTCCGGTGTTGCCGAAACTTGGAGCGAGCTGTCAGAATTTCCGGAAGTCGTTGACGAATCAACAGTGGACGAGTTTGAGTGCAAATGATGGTGTCGCGACCACGGGAGAGCCCGAAAACGAAGACTACATTGCCGACATCGTACCGAGCACAAGTGAAAGTGGCCACAATGAGGAAAGCAACAACGGTCCTTTGCCTACTTCCTCCAAAGTGATTGGTGCGCTCGCACTACTCCGGTGCTTCTGCACGAATGCGGAAGGTTGCGGCCTCAGCTGCTCCTGACTCCTTAGACAATGTGGACAAGTGCGTGCATCGCAGGCAGCGAAATTACTCAAGCAGAAAGAAATGCACTACTATTTCATGCGAAACTAAGCTAGTTACATCAATAAAGTGATTTTATAAATGGTGTGTGCTTTTATGACATCCAATTATTCAGCAGGCTTATATCGAATTATGCTCTATATCGAACTGGTGGGCGTTTTTTTTTAGAGTTCTATATAGCCGGGTTCGACTGTATTCCAAACTGTAGGGTTGGCTTAGATTCGAGGATTTTAAAAATGCACCAGTTTTTTATTGAAACTGCTAAATATGGTGCATAGCTAGCGCCATCTAGAAAAGTCAGTATCACAGCCGCTACTAGCCGTGCCAGTAGCCAACCGTGCACAAGCGAGGTCGCCATTTTGACCTGTGCCGTGTCGGGTGTATCGGTGTGCGGCGTGGTGTTATCGCGATGGTACCGAGCAGGGGATGCCACTGCTACGCCGCTTTCAAGCAAAAAGTTGTGATAGCCGCAGAGGCATCGTCGAACCTTCAAGCCGGGCGGGACTTCGGCGTTGATGAGAAAAACGTCCGTCGTTGGAGGGGATAACGACAGCAGGTTTTGGCGTGTGCTGCAATGAGGATGGCATTTAGCGGACCAAAGAAAGGCCGTCACCACGAAATGGAGACAGTTTTGGCTGACTTTGTTCGGACGCCCTTCCAGTGACAACAGAAGTGCTCCAAGCGAAAGCTAGGAAACTTTCAAGGGAGCGAGGCCTAATGCCAAAGGATTTCAAAGCCAGCTGGGGCTGGCTTCAGAAATTCATGAAGTGTTTCGACTTCAACCTCCAGCGTCTCACTTCAATCACCCAGAAGCTGCCAAATGATTTCGAAGAAAAGCTGATGGCTTTTCAGCGCTATGTGCTGCGGAAGATAGAAGCGGCAGGCTACAACCTTGGGCAAATTGGCAATGCCGACCAGACGGCTGTGTATTTTGATATAGTGTACTGTTTGAAGGTGACAGCGACAAGGATTCAATAAATGCTGTTTGCATTTTGTGAACGCTATCCTCGCTTTTTTTGTTCGGCCTACATTCGAGGTAACATATTTTTTTTTTTTTGTTGGCTTCGGACTTTATTTTATTTACAAATACTGCTATCTCATTTAGAGACATAGCAGAGGTGGGTTACATAACTTATAAACGCAACATGTCAACCAACATGGTTAGGCAGTTCTTTCTGAAATTGATTAGTCGGCAATGAACGCAGAAAACCATCTAAGTTATTCCATAATTCAACAGTGTATGGAAAAAAAGAAAACTTGTAGCAATCTATTTTTGGAACGAAGGAATCTATGTTTAATGGGTGAGTACGTCGGGTTACTCGCGCAGTAGGTGTGGTTAGCGAGATAGGCGCTTCAATGTTAGTCGATCCTTGTACGATTTTGTGCAGCAGGATTAGGCGGTCACATGTGCGACGAAACGACAACGGGTCCAGTGATAAAGCGTTTGGTGGGATGACGGTGAAAGCATACGGTCGTAACGGCCATAAATAAATCTTAACAGCTTTTTTTCTGAATGGATTCTAGTTTGGAAATATCCTTTATGCGATAAGGCGACCACACTACAGAAGCATACTCTAAAACAGGCCTAATTAGTGATTTATAGGCCGTAAGCTTGCGCTCTTTAGTGCCATGTTTTAAAGTTCGTTTTAGGCACCCTAGTTTTCGCATCGATTTAGAGCAGACTATATTGATGTGATTATGCCAACTAAGGTTAGGTGTGATAGTAAGTCCAAGGTATTTGAACTCGTTAACTTTGTTAATACTGCATCCTTGTGTGCTGTACGTAAATTTTAGGGGCTGTTTCTTATTAGTATTATTAGTAAAAGACATTGCCCCAGTCTTGCTGAAGTTAATGCTCATATGCCATGTGTTACTCCACTCTGAAAAGGATGAAAATACGTTATTAAGCACTTCTTGATCACGAAGAGTACGAATGTTAGAATAGATCACGCAATCATCTGCGTAAAGACGTATTTTCACTTGTGTGTTTCTGGCTACTTCAATAATGTCGTTAACATATATGATGAATAGGAGTGGCCCGAGGACAGAGCCCTGCGGCACTCCTGACATGACCTGAGCTATAGAAGAGGTTTTGTAATTAAATGTGACGGATTGGAAACGCAGGTGCAGGTAATCGGATATCCAGTCAATTAGTTTATTACCAGGAAAGATTGCAGCAAGTTTTAGAAGCAATTTTTTATGGCTTACCGTGTCAAGTGCTTTTGAGTAGTCGATAAAGATGGCATCAAGCTGACCGCGGTTATTTAGTGATGTGGCTATGTCATGTGTGAATTCTAATAACTGCGTTGTTGTAGAAAATCCTGCTTGAAAACCATGCTGCTGTGGAGACAGAAAGTTATTTGCCGATAAATATTGAATGATGTGCTTATGGATGATGTGCTCGAGAAGTTTGCAACATGTGGGCAGCAACGTTATAGGCCTGTAGTTAGTGATTAGCTGTTTGCTGCCAGATTTTAAGACGGGAATAATGTTAGCTTGTTTCCAAACACGAGGAACTGTCGACATCTCAAGAGATTTGTTAAATATTAACTGTCAAATACCGGGCGTTCCATTCAGAGTATCGCTGTAAAAATTTGTTTGGCACTCCGTCAGCTCCAGAATTTTTTGTAGTATCAATTGTTAGTAATAAGTTGAGAACACCAGTATAACGAGAGTAGAAAGCTCTGGTAAAGTGTTGTTGATGCAAAAAGGGGGATTGACGCTGTCATCCTGACAAAATACAGATTGAAAGTAAGTGTTGAAAGTTTTGGAAATAAACACCGGATCAGAGCAAGGGCGATCGTTTATGGTGAATGACGAAGTGTCGTGAGCAGCCGGAAGCACCGTTTTCCAAAACTTTGATGCGTTTTCTTTCAAGAATGTTGATAACGTGGCGTCGAAATAAAAGTGTCTGGCTTCGTGCATTTTGGTTTTTAGTTCGGACTGAAGCAGGTGCAGTTTTGAGCATTGGTTGCTCCGACTCGCGTTTTTACGTTTGCGGAGCCTCTTGATGCGCCTGATAAGATGAATAATGTCCCTATTTTACCAAGGGTGCCTCGGGTTGCGTTTCACACACTTTTTGGGAACAGCGAGATGCATTTCTTTACAATGTTGCAAAACATATCAAACAACTCGTCCACACTGCAAATGCTGCTACATTGAAAAAAACCGTCATAGGAGGATGCTAGAATATCAGCATTGGAATTGTCATCAGCATGGGAAAAGCCATTAACAATCCGAAAATCAGGTCTGTTGAGCTCACAAGTGACATCAACCTTCAGCAGAACTCCCTTGTGATCGGACAAGCCTTCTATAATTGTTTTGGCAGTCATATCCGTTTTGTAGTAACTTCTGGTTAAGGAAAATCAGGTCTAGGATCGAGCTTTCGCAGGTAACGCCACTAACAATCTTTGTCAAATCTAACGACAAAACCAAGTCAATAAGCGAGTCACAAATCGACCTGTCGTGACCATACGAAGCCAATGTGCTCCAGTTAATACAAGGGGTATTGAAATCACCAGCAAGGATCAATTTACAGTCGTGAAGCTTGTGTTTTAATATATAATCGCAACAATCTGGAAATATATTTTTTTCAGAATAGGAAGGTCGGTATAAAGCGCAAGCAGCCACCACAGGATCACCTATATACAATTTGCACCATACCGACTCGGTGTTAGGAAGACTCGGTAGCACTACAAAATCAATGGCTTTGTGAATAAATAAAGCTACTCCGCCACCCCTACCACATAACTTGTCACATCGCAAAACAGAGTAATTAGGAGGCACGAACTCGCCTTCCATGACGGAGTTGTTTAGCCAGGTCTCAGTGACACAGATCGGAGATGGTTGATGGCACTCAATTAGCCAATTGAAGTGAGCTAGCTTGTTCAATAGGCTGCGTGCATTTATGTTCAAAAGGGTTAGGTTGTATCTGTCACGAAGTCACTCTGTGCTGCTAGTGGGTATTTTTCTGGAAGTTTTGATAAGCGACTTTCTATTGTCATCCCACGAGTAGCGGATGCCGTCTACTATCAGGGCGTCAAAGCTCAGTCGAACCTTGTTCGCCTTCTTCCTAAGCTCGACTGAATTATCCCACAAAGCTTTGCGAATCCGGCGCACACAAAGAAAAATCCTCACCGATATGAGTATCTGACCCTTTTAATTTAAAAGCATTCCTTAGTATCGAAGTCTTCACTCTGAAATCAAGCAACTTAAGTATGATAGGTCTTACATTCCCATTTTTTTGTGCACCTAGCCTGTGACAGCGCTCAACACAGGTGCATTCTATTTTCAATTTCGTGGAAAAAAGCTTCGGCACATCGGTAAGTAGTTGCTCAGGGGATTCAGCCGACGGCTTAGGCAGGCCATATATCATTAAGTTGTTCCGACGTGATCGGTTTTCTAAATCGTCATTTTTTCTGTCCAGTAGTTTGATGGCTTTTCTAAGGTCATCGACTGTTTCTTCTAAAGTATGGACACGGTGGTCGACATTAGCGGTGGCCGACGCCCATGCTTCTATCTTCGAGATCCTATCTTCAAATGCGTCAATTTTAGCGGTCAGACTTACTAAGTCTTTGCTTATTCGAGTTTGCCCCTCTAGCAGTTCCGTGAGCATATGTTCAGTTTTTGTGTCTGGGCCAGGGTTTGATTCTACATCACCCGACATAATTAGCAAATTCTCAAGGAATGTAACAAACAAAAAAAGGTACACAAAAGGCACTCTGGGTCCGGCAGCAGCAGCAAACAACGATCGTCACTTCTGAAGCAATGTACACGGTGTCTATTACTTACCTGCAAGATGAAGCAAGCAAAGTTGAGACAGCCGTTCGCCATGCCGCTACCGGACCCACTGAGGAGCAGAAGCCGCGAGTCTGGCTTTATATCGTCCTGTGACCACGTGAGCGTTCCAGCAGTAATCGGCCATCCCCAATTTGACCAGCACCGATTAAGATCGTCGTCGTCGATAATCAGGTTCTCATGTGATACGAAATCACACGTGACGTTGAAGGTGGAATCCAAGTTCAGACGTGCCGAAAAGCAGTCGGCTTAGAATCGAGGTCGGCCTAGATTCGAGTAAATACGGTACGTTCCCAACGTGCTCCGCTTCACGTTGTACTTGGTCATAATGTGCTGTCGCGATTCGCTGTTCTTCAAAGCCTGCAAAATTTCCACCTTAGTCGCCAAGTTTTTGGCTTCATACTTCTGCCGCTTTGCCGGCGTTGCCATCACTGTAGTGCACGATGGTGGTGGCATGCAAAACACGGTCACAACGAAAAAAAGAAAACTCCTCAAGAAGAGACGATATCGACTCGACAACACAAGGGAAGATAGCGTCGAAGGCGCAGTGGAGCAAAGAAGGCACCGCCGTTTGGTGACGTTGCCATCACCCCCACTAATTGATGACGATGGCGATGCCTCTCAGGTTTTGGTTTTACTCTAGTGATGCTGGCGCTGCTTTACCACACTTTCGTGTAGCGACAGTGGTGCAGGGCCGAATTCTGATGAATTAACGAAGGTTTGGTCCCATAGACTAACATGCACTTTGGCCGGGACCAATAGAGCCGTCCGAATTTCCAAATTAATGGGTGTCGAATTAACGAGCTTTTAATGTAGCACTTTTTGAGAAGACAAACTGCCTTCTTCAGGCACAGGCTCCTCAGATTCATGTACTGAGGAGCCTCTTGAACCGCCTTTTCCAGGATCTCCTGACTAGATTTGTGTGCCCAGGTGTTGTCGAGGCATGTCATTCATTGCCGGAAGTTGACTATGGAGCTGCAGAGAACCAGAAAGGTGATGAAGGGCATAGTCATTGGCAGCACAACCTACTCTGTGGTTGAGACATTGAGCTGCATTAAGAGAGAGCAGTTCTTCTCTGCTGTACGTCTGTACCTAACGGCAGCATGCGATTACATTTGCCACAAATTCCCGCTAGAAAACGTCAATCTCAAGATGGCTGAAGTTGCTCAAGTACAAGCTCTGAAACCTGCTTCATTCAACAGTGTAAGTCATTTTACTATGGCATTCTCTGCTATCCTACCCCCGCTGAGTGGCGAATCAAAAGAAGCAATCGACACACTGGAAGTCAAGTTTGCCAACTTGCAAGCATATGAGGTTCCAGCGACCGTATTGAATGAGCCAAGGTGTGACGTGCAGTGGTTGTAATTAGGAAGCATTCGAAGTGTCGACGGATCGCTCAGGCTCCACATCATTTCAATGGTTATGCTGGGTATTCTCTCCATTCCTTACAGCAGTGCTGAACGTGAGAGAATATTCAGCACTGTGGACAAAACTCGGAGTTTTGCTTATCTGTGCGTGAGTAAACACTCGAAAGTCTGTTGGTGGTCAAGGGGCACCAGAGTGGTACTTGCTTTGAGCAAACATACACGGAGAAGTTTCTGAAGCAGGCAAAGAAGGCAACAGCAAAATCATTGCAAAAATAAACTGTGCCCCAGTGGCAGGCTGGGCGAGTGGGTGATTGAAGATTTTCCTACGTGTGGGCAGTGCAACCCGGACGAATGACAAAAGGAAGTACAGTAAAACCTTGTTAAACCGTACCTGCTTAAACAGTAGTTTCGTTTTAAAGGTAGTAAAGTCAAATCGTCGTCTCAGCAGCCATTGAAAATAATGTGTTTTGTATCTGCATAAACCATACCAGCTTATTGCGTACATATAGGTTATTACCATATATACACGATTGTAAGTCGACCTCTTTTTTAAAACCTGAAAATTGAAGTGGGGTGTCGACTTACAATTGAAACCAAAACATGGCGCAGCAAAAAAAAGGCGAGACCAACGGGATATCAGGGGAGCTACAGCGTAGTCCCAATTTTATGTTTGCTCTACGGCCCCACCCGTAGCTTTCTGCTATCCTGCGTGTTTGTTTGCTTTTCGGATGGGTTTTTCAACATTTTTTAGTTTTACAGCGTACACAGCACTCATGTGGGGGTGTCGATAGTTCATGGAAGTGCCGCTGTTCCATTTGCAGCGGCACTCTCAGAACAGCGGCGCTTGCAGGGAGTAACGATAGTTCATGGAAGAGCAGACACCACTCGTGGCTCGCGTGTTTCTCTTTCCCTGTAGCTCTGTAGTTTCATGCATTCGATTTGACTGCCAGCCATGTGTTAGTTGTCATGAGTGCTCAGAGTCCACTAAGCCAGCGCTCTTTAACACCGGCGTTAAGAGGGCTGCCATCCTTTACGCTGAAGAAACAAATAACTGTGCAGCGGGCTGCAAGTTTGATGCTTCTTAATGGGTGGTGCAAGAGTGGCGACGGCAGCGAAGCAAAATTTTAGCCTGTGACAGCAGACGAAGAGGTTTCCGCTGGCCGAAGTCGGGATGCTTTCCGGAGCTGAAGGCCAAGCTTGCGGCATACGTTGCCAAAATGCATGATCGGACCTTGCCAGTGACATGCGACATGGTCATGAGACAAGTCTTGATCTTCGCCTTTTAAGGACCTGCTCCGCCGTGAGTACGAGTGGCTGGTGGCAGAAGACCACGAACTTACGCCAACCGGACAGGTCAAAACAGCCTCCCTAACGGCTCTTTGTTGTTGGGTGCTTTCGGCGTGGACTTCTGTATGTATTCAAATGCGGAATTTCGCGGGACGGCGACGTACTGTGGGACCGTAGCAGCAATGACGATGGCAGCACTAGTGAGGAGTAGTAGTCCAGTGACCATGCCAGCTACTAATAAATTTTTGTTATGGAATGCGCCCGCGGGTATGCTCTTCTTTTTTTTTTTACTTGTCACACGCGATATAGGGGGGGGTCGACTTACATTCGAGTCGACTTACTATCGTATAAATATGGTAACACGTGGTGTTTCCACTTTTCGTTGCCCAAACGTCTCCATCGGGCGGCCCTGCAGAACAAGCCTCAGAGATCAGAACGGCCTCCAAGCGCCCTATGTGTTTGCGTGTGAATCTACATCAACATCAACATCATTTCGGCGCCATGCTAGAGAGCGTTGTGACGTTGTGCAAAGAAGGACTTGCGTGATACTGAAGCTAAAAAAAAAAAGACGCTGAGTGCTCAGCATAGAAGAAAAAATAGACATCGTTCGTGCTATCGAACGTGACACGAAGAAGTCAGCGCTGGCACGCGACAAGTATCTACTGTTGCCTACGGTGTGTGGTTTTTAGAATGCGTAGAAGCTACTCGGCAGCCCTGCTGTGACTGTGAAGAGATGTTGGCTACGAGGTACAACTTCTTGCCGTTGTTGCCGAAGTGGCCACCAGCGACAGTGACGAGGACAATACAGAAAGCGACAGCATGGACGATTCAGGCCTGACAGTGGAAGAAGCTGCGCATTACTTCAGCCTCATGAGTGCAATCACTGCGACGAGAACAGTACCCTGCAATGAAAAAGGCGCCCCACGACTTGTGCAGCACTGCTGCCTGCGTGCACGGAGAACATGCAACACCAATGAGGAATCTGCTATAGGAGTGGTTGGAGAGAAGAGGGGGCCAGCTGAAAAGCTGGCTTGCAGTTTCAGTAATACCGGTGAACACTTTTGATCACGGTCAAGCCCGATCCGGATTGGAATTCTCGACTCCGATTGGCTGCCTCGCGCATCTTGTGGAAATGAGCCAATCATGACTGAGCTAACAACAGGCCGCTGTCGTCGCTGCTAGGCCGCCGTGGCATCAAACGAAAATAACAATTTTGTCACGCAAAGTGTATAAATACTGCATGTTTTCCCCCCCTTTTATTGCACTCTCTCCGAGTTCCGTTTTTGACAGGTCAATGGGCGATCTCATGCTATTTCAGTTAAGCAGTACTACCATTTAGTACCTACTTTTTCCGAGCTTCGGCCAACTACGATTTAACAAAGTTTCACGGAACACGATGTAAGCGCAGACTAACAACTGGTTTATTTTTTCAAACAAGGGGCTAAAATATACAGTAAATGTAAACACGTGTAAAGTGACACTTACGAGGGTGAGAGGATGTTAGCCTATCTCGCCATTCAAAAACTAAATTTTGTTATCCTGCAGAGCGATAGAAATAATTTTCACTCTTTACTTTCCAAGACAGAATTCACTTGAGGTTATGAAAACGTGAGTAAGCTTGTCGGAAAAGGTAAACCCTTAAAAAAAAAAGAAAAAGTGCTGCTGCCCCAATCCACCTCATTAGTTTTACGAATTTCCTAGTGTTCAAGTTGGCAGGTATGCATGGGGTAAATTTAACTTGCTCCGCCAGCTGTCATTTTAAACGTGCCATATGCGATTTTTTTTTCGTGAGTACATTATGTGTGTTGAAACAGTTTTTTCCATATCAGTAATAAATAATGTTGTTAATATCGGCAAGTTTACGGCAATAACGTAGCCATGTCTACTTTGAGGGGACAGCAACAGAGACGGGCATGCTCAGCTGGCAGTGACAGAAACACATGGCGGGCATGTCTGCTTTGAGTGTACAGAAACAGAGATGGGCACGCTCAGCTGCCAGTGACAGAAACACATGGCGGGTACGCTGCGAAAACTCCAACATTTGTCTTTACTACAATCCTAATTTGGCAAGTTTCCACTAAGAGTGGGCGAATAACTTAGCTGTGTTACAAGCGTCGGCATATGGATAGGGTACACTTCTAATGTATCAATGTAAACGTGGCTACTGTCGTTGCCGCTTGCGATTTGTTGTATGCCCACGAGTGCAAAGAGGAATCGAAAGGCACATTTTTTGTTGTTGACCACAACCACTATAAAGCCCACAAATGATAAAGCCAAGGCAAGTTTGGTTGTAAATTTTTTTTTCTTAGAAGCATCCGCGTAGCATTTGACAGATGGTAAGCACGATCATCATCAGCTAGACTTGGCGCATGGCACATTGCTGTGGCGAATTCGGGGTGCGATCATTACGGAGAAAAAAAATAGAATTTGGACGACAAAATGCAGGGCTGTGATCATTACACATTACACGAGTGCAGTCATTATGCAAGTAAATGTGGTAGATTAGGTGTTGCAGAAACCGAAATGCATGGTTTCCAAATTTTTTTTTTTTCTATTTTAGCAATCTGATACCTCATCCCCCCTTGAAATGTTCGTAAAAGTGATGTTTTTTCCCCAGTACTCAATATATTGGGCCAATGTAAATCGCAAATTACATAATCCTGCCAATCTTTGATGTCATGTCCTGTCTACGATGGATATGAAATTGCCACATCATGCGATGCCGTTGGTGTCGCCCAACAAACATTCCTTGGTGTGTTACAGGGCTCCAACATTGAAAGGCTGTTGAAACGATACCGTGAAAACTTGTCAACTGTTGACATGATAGCCATTGGAGGCTTTATTATTGCCGAAGGTTGTGCTGATGGTCCCCTTTTTTTTTCTTCTTTGTGGCGTAGGTGGGCCTCAATCATCGTTCGTTGGTGGGCCTACATCACCAGCAGCGCTCGCTGCTGCAAAGTTGATGAAGGCTGTTCAGCAGCAGCAACAACAGCAACAGCAGCAGCAGCAAGGTGGCCCTGGGGCTGTGTCCATAGTTCCCCCAAACCAAGTGGCTCCCCCTGGGAGTGCACCGGGTGGTGTGAGCCTAGCGCAGCCAGCGGGAGGAGTCGCCAAAGACTGGCACCAGTCAGTCACCCGGGACCTAAGGCATCACCTGGTGCTCAAAATGTGAGTGTATGCCTTCTCATTGTCACTGACAGGAGTTTGTTGTAAAACATTTCTTTCCTTTGTACCATGACTAAGTTTGATACAGGGTGCAGAAAACTTTGTGTCTCTGCTTCCAGGATGCTACTTATCTGTACAATGTGTATACAGTCGCCGACCAATAAATTGGACACCGATGATCTGGACGTGCTCGGTAATTCGGTCAGCTTCGCGGCACTGCCAATGGCCCCATAGACTTAATGTGTAAAAATGACCAAGCTTTTGGACAGCTGCCAGCTCTACATTCGATTATACGGACTCCGTCTGTGGTTGAAGCGTATGCAGACTGTGCCATCATTATCTCTTCTGGCAATCTCGACAAGACATCAAGTATGGCCTCAGAGATTTCATGCAAGGCAGTAATCGCCGAGGTCTTGCCTTGGCAGGAGCACTATACCTCAGAGATTTAAATGCAAATGCTGAACTTGGCGACCTTACTTGAATTATAGGCTGCACCAACATCACGATCATCACATTCTATTTCTGTTATTCTGGCAACCCTGCGCATTGGCTGCTCTTGCCATTCTGTTTGTCGAGTTTGCCTTTCGGACAGCATACCATTCTGTGCTTGTTTGTTTAGTTTGCGTTCTGGACAGTGCTGCACTGGCTCCAAGCAGTCTTTCTCATGAACTTATCGACAGGCCGCGTGAAATGGTACCACCGGTGCCTTTGCAGTTCGAAAAATGCCTACTCCAGAACTAAAGAGCCTGAACTGCCGCCTATCAGAACGAGCTCACATGCGGAAATCATTGATAACCTGCTAGGCTGCAGTGTGCTGATTTCTGCTGCCATTACGTTTGAAGATGTTACAGACTTCGAAAGCGTGGTGTTGTGTGCTGAATAGAACGGTGACGAAATACAGTCGAATCGTTACAATGAACCCTCATGATTGCAGAAAACGTCCATTTTATCCGAATTTAGTCCGTAATATCCGACCGAGATGCCTCACTTGCGAAACTTCCGTTGCGATGTCTAATAACTTTATTGCAAAGACTAAGTGAGGAACATCCAAAGTAAAAAACGAACAAAAAGGTCGGAGTTTCGCCCGAAAAGTGAAGCATCAATTGCAATAGCAAATTAAGCAAGGTAAGTGCGGTGGCAGCAGCAAGTGAACTGACCTTCGTGCTGTCTCTCTTTTCAACGTGAACTAAACGTCGAAAGCACAGCACATACGAAGCTGCCCGCACTAGGTGCACTTTGTCCACATCGCAGACCGCTTCGAAGATACGGCAGCCGTTAAGGCGGGACACGGGTCTTAGAGACCGATAAATTGCGGGAAAAAAAATCACTTTTTTGAAAATGTTATTTTTGGATTTTACAGTGTCTGATGCATTATCTCAGAAATTTCCACGCATATTGGACCAATATTTTGGTTGTAATGGCGATTTTATGTCACGTCGATGAGCTGTATTTTTACTGACGAACGTACAAAAAAGGGTCTTTTTCCGTGACGCGCAGTTGCTGTTCTAAGTTTCTGATGGCAGCCATCTTGGTCTTGTTTGAAAGAGCAACTCTTCTCGCTTAGTTTTCGCACCACCGCTACCCTGTGCGCTGAATGGCTATGAAGAAAAAGCCCGCGAGAAGGTAGCCCCCATGCGTAATTCCTTTCGTCAACTGAGGCACGTGATCGTAATAATGCCGTGCCATTGGTGGATTTTCAATGTCGTCTGCTCAGGTGTGCGAAACTTGGCACGAAACAATGTCAAATTCAGTTTGCTACAAGCCATAAATTCTGCAAACAGAAGAAGAAATGAGGAGGTTGAAATTTCTTAAAGGGACACTAAAGGTTACCAGAAACTCAAGTTAAAGTGATATAGCAATGCTCTAGAACGTCTAAGGCGTCAATATAATCGCGAACAGATCTTTAGTAACCGAGAAATTGAGGTATTTGCATGACATGATTTGAGACCCCCCAGCGACATTCCGGTACTAGCCCGATGACGAAAGCACTACTCATCATAATTTATGTCACTATACTCAACTACTCGTATTAAAAAGATTATTTCATTAGATTATAACACGGAATAAAATGCTACTTGTCTACTTCTATTCGATTCTAAAAAAAAATAAGAGAGAGAGAGAAGTTTAATGATACGAAATGCTGAGAGGTCGACCTGAGGTATGTTCCTCTAGCCAGCTACTCGGCATTGGGGGAAGGGGAACAGGGAAGAAAGAGAAAAAATAACATTTTGACGTTACCTTTGAATAGTATGGGTGATCGAAAGGTTTCGTTTTCGCTCGACTCTGCGCGCTCGACTTTGTGGCGCGCGCGCTTTGGAGTTTCAGTTGTTTCTTTATCGCGCCATGTTGCGGTTGTCCTGCTGGCTCGCGAAACTTGCATTTGGAACAAGCAGCGAGAATGCCACGTCCATGTGATGTCGTGGGATGCGTGAACGGTCCGCGGAACTTGGCCAAGGGCAGTTGCAGCGGCGAATCCAACGTTACTTATCACTGTGTGCCGACGAGTGAACCTCTTCGTTCTGGTTAAGTGCCGTACCTCTGCTACAGCGCGCTGGCAAAGAGCCGAAAAATCACGTAGTGTGCTCACTGCACTTTCGTCCAGAGGATTACGAGTTCAACGCCGACTTACTGAAGTCGCGTGAAGTGCCTTTCAAAGCAGGCCGTCGTCGTAGTAGTACACAACGACGCTGGCAGTGCGAGCCCTCAACAGCAGGTCACGTTCATCAGTGCTTAAATCGCTGAACTCGAGCCCAGCATCGCGAGCTAATGTGTTGTTGTCAGGGTCATCCATTGCAACGAGCGTCGAAGTTGGCGTCATAAAATAAAAAACCAGCTTATCGTCGTGCACTTTCCCTTCCGCTAACCACCATAGTTCTGCTTTCGCGCTGCTTTCGGCTCTGTCTTGGCTCTTTCTGGCCGCATGTTTGCGTATTGTGCAGAAAAGCCGTAGCGCCGTCTGCGGGAGCCGCTTTACTCACCGACGGCGCAACGTCACTATGAGACCATGACGTCAATACTCCTCAATCGGAGGGAGGGTGATTTGAACTGCGCTAGAGGTATGCGGACGCTTCAGAATGCATTTTCTCTTAAAATAAGTCTCTTCTTCGCACGAAACAAGCGTTTCGAGGTTTCTGGGAAGGTATTTCAACAGTCCACGTTGACTTAATATTAACCTTTAGTGTAGTGCGCCGTATCTTTGGAAGGTGCCGTCAACAGTTTGCTACCCGTGCTGAGCCTCGCCGGAGTTAACTCTTGTGACCGTGGATTAGGCCTAGCAGATGAAAGCACTTTTAGCAGCAGCCGGTGTTCATGCTGCATTCCAGCACTACTTATGTAACCCGATGAGTTGGAGAAAATGAAGCAGGCACAAGAAAAATGGCAAGACTTTGCTTCAATGCCGGCTACCAAGCGAAAATCGGATTTTCTTTCTCATGTAGAACCTTCTCCCCTCTTTCCCTCCCCATGCCTCACGCGCGAAGGATGGTGCGCTTCTGCCCCACTTTCCTCCCCCCCTCCCAGTGCTGACTTCATGTCATGTTCGATAGCACGAACGATGTCTAATTTTTCTTGTATGCTGAGCATCCGGCGTCTTTTTTATGTGAGCTTCGACGTGACGCGAGTCCTCGCCAGCGCGCCGCCGCAATGCTCTTTCGCACACTGCTGAAATGATGTTGATGTTGATGTGGCTTCACGCGCGAAGGCACAGGGCGATTGTAGGCCCTTGTTCCGATCTCTGATGCTTGTTGTTCTGCCGCCCCGCCCCATGGAGACGACTCACTGCCGTGTTTGTGCGACAAAAGGGGGAAATACTATGTGTAACCGATACGTATGCAATAAGCTGGTATGGTTTATGCGGATACAAAACACGTTATGTTTAATGGCCGTCGAGCTGGGGATTTGACTTTACTACTTTTAAAACGAAACTACTGTTTAAGCGGGTACGGTTTAATGAGGTTTTACGGTACAGGCCTACTTGGTTGCACGTAAGTGGAAGTGTGTGCAGCAATGATTGACCACTTATTCCTTGTAAAGGGGCTTAAAATGTAAATAAAATGACCTTTTTTTGGATACATTCGTTTTCTTTTTGGGACATTCAATAGTTTGGATTTATTTACGTTCCCCCTGGGGTCCGAATTATCGGTCGTTGACTGTAGTACTGCCGGCCTCTGTGTGGCGTTGAATTTGCGTAACACAGCTTATATTACCGGTGTCATGAAGTCCAGGAATTGCATTGCAGCACTGCCCACGTCGTGATGGTAGGTGAATGTTCTCGTGGTCTCGGGCATCGTGAAATTTCAAATAGACTGTAGCACAACGGCGCGTAAAAGTGCATAAATGAATTTTCAGTGCTGCTGGCATTGTAATGTATGTTGAACTTGCGTTTTTCCATGAATATAGCTGAATAATGGCAGTTATAAGTGGGGCATGGTTGGGGCGACCAAAAATCGCGAAAAAATTGATTTTTTATTGCATTTTTGAAATGTGCAGCTATTATTGCACCTTTATTGTTAATTTCATACCGATAACATCAGTATTTTAGCTGCGGTGACGCCTTATACGACATGTACTAGCTGAATTTCAGGCGAAACTTACACTGAAACTGCACATTTTCCAATATGCGTGCCTTGCTCTTCCATGTGTGCCAGCGCGGACATCTTGGTCTCTATTGAAAGAGCCGACCTTTTCCTTTAAATTCCTGCCTGAACAGGCTCCATTCAGCCACTTAGAAAATGCGCTGCAAAAGAAGGTACTAAAACGCTCTCCTATTCGTCACTTGGTGCACGTGACTTGAGCTTGCCTCCCGATTGGCGGAACTGCATGGCCCCCGTCTGCTCCGTGCTTGGAGCCACGTACTGAGGTGCGCCATCTTGCCCCAGTGTCAGCGAGGAAGCGTGACGCGATGTCTCAAACGGAGCGCAAATTTCTGATGCGGCACAAGTTTGGTGCGAAAAAAGTGCGATGGACGCTCGTCGAAAACTTCAAAAAACGCTGCTCGACACTGCAAAACGCCCAGGATGCCACAACCTCAGCGTCCAATACCGAAATAGTCGATGTAGCAACGGCAGGCCTAACGACCGCATTGGCTGCTGTGGATACTATGACAAGTCTGTCTGCCGCGGACCCTTTGACCAGCGCTCGCATATGGCAAGATACAATGTACCGGCAATCCTCCAAGCTGGAGGAGGAACAAGCGAAAGCCAAAGCAAAGGTATAGGAGTTGTCTTCCGCTTTAGCGACGGAGTGGAAACGTGAGTTCCTGGGTAACAGTACTGACGATGCACTTCGCCTGCCTGATGGGACTACATTTGCTGTTGTGGATGTGAGTGCTGTGAACACTTTATTAATGTTAATTAACTGCAATATCTGCAATGGTGCCTTAGAAATAGTCAGAGGCAAGCGGGAATACGGGCTCGCTGTGAAGCCGCATTTTGTGTGAGCAAACTGTGGAGAGATTACGTCGGTGTGGAGCTTGCCGCACGTTTATTGTGCTGAACAGATAAAACGCTTTGCTGTGAACATTTTTCCTACGCATGCATGCAGGCAACGGAGAACCGACAGACCACGTTCAATGACGTTTCCTCATTGATGGGCATCAGCCGTCAAGCTTTTCGCACGAAAACGTGGCAGAGCTGCGTGAAGACGAAGTTGACGCCAGGGGTCAATTGTGCGGTGCGTAATCTGACGAGCGACTGCGTGCAGTCGGTTCACGAACTTTACGCCAAACTGAAGGTGGCTCATATTGGGAACATCGCGGTTTCGTATGACGGGTCATGGATGACCCGCGGTCATACGTCCCATATCGGCATTGGCACCGTGGTCGAGTTGTTCAGCGGACTTGTGCTCAACTTTGCTGTATTGAGCGATTTCTGTGCTGAGCGTGAGTCGGGGCCTAAGGAGAGTGACCCTTCCTATGGAGCCTGGAAGAATGGCCACAAGTGTCAGAAGAACACTAATAGAAAACTGGGGAGATGGAGGTTGAAGCTGCCCTCATCCTTTTCAGGCGATCACTGGAGCGGCACAATCTGCAGTATACAATGGTACTTTGTGACGGGGACAGCCGCAGTTATCTCACTTTAAAAAAATGATGAAGTGTATGGGTATATCTCAATTAAAAAAGAGGATTGAGTGAATCATGCGCAAAAGTGCATGGGGACGGCTTCCGCAACTTGGTTGCAAAACACAGACATGAGAGTCTTGATGGAAAAAGCCGTTTGACGGCAGACTTGATCTCCAAGTTAACCTCTTACTATGTATGGATGGGCCCTGAAGACCCATAAAGGAGATAAAGATGCCACTCAAAATGCAGTGATGGCCACATATCACAATACATCAAATGATGATGTGGCTAATCACACTCTTTGTCCATCGGGCCCAAACGCCTTGTGCAAGCTAAATGCTGCAGTGGCCAAGGGTGAGCTGGTTCCAAAACATCCTCGAAAGCTTCCTCCTCATGTGTGTCAGGCTTTACGTCCCATATATGAACATCTTTCAGACAAGAAGCTGCTGCAATGTTGGCAGCATGGTAAAATGCAAAAGAACAACGAAAGCCTGCATTCGATGATCTGGGCACTGGCACCAAAAGACCGGCACGCTTCTTTGTTCACTGTGGAGGCTGCTGTGGCAGAGGCAGTATTAAAGTTCAATGCAGGCAATGCAAGGGCCTCAAAGGACATAATGAAAGAACTATGTCTAAATCCGAGCCAGCAAAGTCACAGCCGCATTGCCGAGAAAGATAGGGGTCGAATGGCAGCATCAGCGAAGAAGCGCAAAGCATCAGAAAACTTGTGCCAGTCCCTGAAAAAGCGGCACACAGGGGTTGGGAGTCAGCAGGAATACATGCCTGGTGCCTACTGAAATGTTCCAGCTATAAATTTGTAAATAAAATAGGTTTTGCTTGTTTTCTCACTTTGCTCAAAACATGTTTTTGGGTCACTTCACCGGACTGTCGGAGTGATGTCTCATAATCTAGAACAGCTAGAGCAATAATTCTTTCTTTCACAGAAAGCCTAATCTGCATATTACAAAGTGCCGAGAGCAGAATTTCAAATTTCTGCATATGTATATTTCCATTTTATTAATTTTCTTTTGGTGTGGTAGCCTTAGGTCATGAAAAGAATTTCGATCACCTGCAGAATGGCTAATTATGATTTCATTTGAAAACTTTTTGCAGCATTGCAGTTATTGCACATTATAGTATCTAGCTATGCAATAATATTCACTTTCTGCTGAGCAGTTCTTTTTCCATTGTCTCCGGAAACAATAGAGTGGCAGCACTGTAAATCTCCTGAGCTAATGCATCTGCAAGAATAATTATTGCATATTTGAAATCGCGAACAACTAAGTAAGCTGGTTTATTTTCATCAGATTTGGTCATAAGATGCAGGAAATAATCTCCACAGCCCATGTCCCTCCTTAAAATAAAGGGATTCCAGAGATGAATTCATTTCCTCCTTGCAACTAAAGAACCAATTCTATTTTACAGTAAAACCTCGGTAATTCAGATTTCAAGGGACCAAAAAAAAAAAAAAAAAATGTCCAGATTAACCGAATGTTGAATTATTGAGGGTATCAGGGAACCAATACACAAATGATTACATTCAAACCCACTTCTAGCAATATTCAAGTGCCCCGAAAATTCCATTGTTATAACTGATAATTGTTATAGCCGCGTTGCATGCAAAAAATCAAAATAGGATGGCAGAGCTGTTCTGAGAAAACTAAAATGGCAGTTAGGCCAGTGCTCCTCCCCACCACATTCCTTCATATGGCTGCTGATTGTGTTCACTCATTTAACTGCTTCCTGGGCGCCGCTCTGATCCCGTGTAACAAGCCGCGCCTGTCGCCGGTAAAGAATGGCACTGCTATAACAACTGCAAAGAGGGTCCATGGGTGGCAAGCGATACGCGAGCTCCGTCAAGACATCGCGTTAGTGGCCCCAAAAGGGGCCTTTTAAAATATGCGAGAAGGTTACCGCAGCAGCCTGTCATCTTCAGAAATCCAGAAAAAACGCTGAGGCGAGATCGGCACAAGCATCTCGCCAAATACCGTATTTACTCTATTGTAACGCGCACCCGTTTGCTGTGACCTAAAAAAAAAGGAAAGCCCTTTACAGAACCACTCACCTAATTCTTTCATACACGAATACAACTTTGTCTCATTTGGAAAAAACAAAGGTTTACTCCCAATGCACTAAAGTTGCAATAAATAAACAGTCGCAGTTTCGCCCGAAAGGCGAAGCATCGATTACGATAGCAAATTAGTAGACAGCTATACGAAAACTAAAAATAGTTTTATCAGCTGCATAAACGTTTCAACATTCGCTTACTAGTTAAATTAAAACGCATGGTGTCATGCGTGCAAAAGCAAACATAAACATGTCTCACTCAATGACCGCAGAACTATCAAAATGCTGGAGCGAGGAAGTGCGGTAGTAGGAGCGAGGGAATTGACCTTCATGCGGCCTCTCACTTCAATGCAAACTAAGCGACGAAAACACAGCGCGGTGCGCCTAGATGCGTGGTGCGCATCTAGGCGCACCGCGCTGTCTGTTGCAGATCGCTTTCAAGATAGGGGCTGTGCGGCCGCGGTTAGAAGCACTTAGTTTCTAAATCTATAGCCGTGCGCTTTCTTTTCACCAGCAATGTCATGCATTGCCGATTATCAGTGGGTGGATTAGCCATCTTCCATTTTAGCGGCGAGTCAAACAAGGCTGAGAAACCACGTGGCCAGGACCGATTTCGATGCAACTAACGAAGACGAATGTGAGCGATTATGCTGTTTGCAGAACTGCGCTGAATGAGGAGCCAGCGAGCAATCTGGGAACAGTGGAGTTGGCACGGTCCATTCGTGTTTCTGAGGGTTGTGTGATGTAGAGCTACAGGCACAGCCCAGTTGTGTTTGGAGGGGTGGAAGGGCGATGGTAGAAAGGCACAGAGAAGGCTGGAAAATGAACGCGCACTGGCTGTCAGGGCCATCGTTGGTTGAATTTCTCGTTTTTTTTTTCAAGGATCTCGTATTTCACTACCCAGCAGTACGGACACCCAGCAGCCATACTTCGTTATAACCGATAATGCAGTATCAGGGTTATTTCACCATGGAAAACACACAAAAATTGATGGTGCAGCAGCTTCTCATTGTTAAAACCGCTATATTCTTAAAACCAGTATAATTATAAGTGGGTTTGACTGTACTGCATCAACACTTTTATTTACTGAATGAGTTAGCAAACCCTGTTTCTAGGTTGCATAAAAGCAGGGTGAAAGCTGCAATTCTCGTCATCTCGCGACTGATTAGTGCTCGCAGCAGCTAAGGCAGTGACACACCTCTTCGTCTGAGACGCATTTCACTGGCGTGCGCACATCCTGATTTTCTCGCCAGTAAGCTGGTCGCGAAAAGATTGTCCGTCTATCGCGATATAGACTGCGCTATTAATCCTAAGCAGCTTCTGTCGTGTTTGTGACATTGCGTGCGCAGCCATTGTACCGGGTCAAAACGAAACTTCTGTTCGCTGGAACTGTGCCGGATGAAACTGCTGTCGCTATTGACGCGATCATGGATTGCCACCATGCAGTGCAGAAGGCACATGGCTGATGCACTCATTGGGTCGGGACAAAATTACTGTTTGCAGTAATCGCGGTTGCTGTTGATGCAATCATCGATGTTGTGACTATGCAGTTCTATGAAGCATGGGTGCGACGTGCGCAAGGAGTCAAAACGGAACTACTGGTTGCTACAACCACTGTGGACAAAACCGCAATTGCTATTGACGCAATTATAGAAGGCTACCTCACAGTGCTGAAAGCATGCGGCCGATGTGCTCACTGAGTCGGAACGAAACTAGGAGGCACACTGTTGCTGGCGACTCTGGACTAATTTTGACCACCTGTAGTGCTTTAACATGTATTTGAATATTAGTACACAAGCTCTTTTGCATTTCACTCCACTAAAGTGCAGTTCTCACAGCTGGAATCGAACCCGAAACCTTGAGCTCAGTAGTTCAATGCCATAGCCACTAAGCTACTTTGGCAGGTAACAAAAATGCAGGTCACTGTATATTGCAATTGGATCCCTGCTGCAGTTTTTCAGTGTTTGGTTTTGCTCTATCCCTTCCAGAGTGCAAGCCATTTTTCCCACCCCCGAGCCAGCTACATTGCAGGACCGGAGGATGAACAAGCTAGTCGCATATGCCAAGATGGTCGAGGGAGACATGTACGAGATGGCCAACAGCAGGGTATGGCATGCCTCTTAAATTGTTTGGTTGGAGTATGGTATACAGTTAAACCTTGATGTGGTAAATAGGTTTACGGTTCGGTATTGTCCATAGAATGGCATGAATTCTTACTTTCAATATAATGAAGTATATTCATGGTAAAGATATTTCACTTCTGTTCCGCTGGTGCTAATGACCAAGTGGTTTATATACATGCAGTCTGTGGGCGCTGAGTGTTGTTGCACGGTGAAGTGCTGTTACAAGGTGAAGTTGTTTTTGGACACTAGCTGCGATGTCACAGAAAAAAGGACTACTGGGTTTTTTTACGCAGAATTTAAACTGCATGCTTTAATTGACAGTGCTTGCGTACGTTTCAGGTGATATAGGATTGGCGAAAGCTTGCTGTACGAATGTGTGTAGTACCTGTAAAGAGAGCTGGGGCCATATTCTCAAACAATGCACTTCGGCGATACTATCACAAGTGACTGCTTACTGTGGTGACAGCATGCACTAACAACACGAACGCTCCAATGCTTCACAACGCATGAGAAAGCGCACCGTGTGAGTGCAGAGCGGCTTGGGTGAGTTGTTTTCGAGGGTAGTAGCTGCAGTACGAGTTCTGTGCACTTACTACGGTTGGCTACGGCGGCTTTAGGTAAAATAAACTGAAAAAGGAAGTGTGAAATGTTTTATTTTAATGAATAAATTGTGCTACAACTAATGTGGTTGCGAAACACATTTTTGATGATATAAAGCAACGCACTGTTTCTGCGTGTGTGGGTCAGCCGTCGTGCACTGTCAGAGTGGCATCGTCTGACTTGTCTCTACTGCACTGCACCAACAACCAGTCACCACCAATCGGTCACCACCAATCACGCGAGCAATGTGTTTTTCATATGCCGCTGCCGGCTGTTTCAAGACACTGTCACTGAAAATTGTTACTTATACAAGGGAACACAATACAATAGCCGATCAACACTTAACAAATATTGCTGTGCAAAGCTGTGTGCAAACTGCTGCCAAAATATATTATAAACTACCAATGCTCTTGTCTCTACTACACTACAGCACTGACTGATCGCAAAAAGACGTGTTTGTTTACTCAATATATGTCGGGAGCACCCAACAACACTGTCACATCAAATTGATGTAGGCCGGAACTACTAGATGGCACTACTTGTTTTCCGGCTTTGCTAAAACAACCGATCAGTGTGCGACATTGGCAGAGGTGTGGCTGAGGCGATAGCTATGGTAAAGTGGATAGTTTCAGAATACTGCCCCAGTCCTTGTGCAATACTCACATGTCTGAAGTGGTCTACAGCGGCAGTTATATCTGTGGAAAGCAGTGTACATATTGCATAACAGGAGAAGCTGTGAGGTGCGAGGATGGGAACTTTGTGACACTGATCTTTATCTGATGAGCTTCTGCCTAACACCTGACTGTGGAAACAACTGAAGAGAAGAGTTATACCAGAGGCAAGCCGTTATGCACAATGCAAGTGCTTTGCTGTGGAAAGGTGAAGCTGTCCTCGGGCATTGTGCACCACATGAAATTGTGCAACTTAAATATAGGTCCAAGGTTTTTGTGCGAAATGTGAACGAAGTGTGTAACTCAATAATACCTGCTTATTTTTCATGTGGCACAGGTGTGACGAAAGCTTACTGCATGACTGTATGTGCAAGGTGCAGAAAGCATTCGTGCACGTTGTGTGCAGCCATGAAGCACCATAAGACAGGCTGCAGGCTGCTGGAAAGCAAATTTTATGTTGGTGCCAACTTCTAAGTTGACAAGTTTCTAGACAACAGATATTATCTGCAGAAACAACTGAAGAGAAAACTGAAACGCCCCAATGCACCGTGTTGATGAGCAGATATGTCGGCCGTCACAGTGCAGCATTCACTGTGCTTAGATGTGCGACCAGGAATGAGGAGTGTGGCACATTGCATGGATTAGGACTGCACATTTATTTGCCAGCATGGTTCTAACCTTCTGGCTGTGCCCCATTTACGTCGTATCGCATTTTCTCGTTTAAGGGTAATACACTTTTTTCTTTTATATAGATTTCAATTTCTTGGTTGTGGTCACCATATGCAAGTTAAAATAGTTAAATGTGTATCTGCATTGAAAACCAGATGGGGCTTGCCGAGAAAGGAGGTTGTTGCAATGCAATTGGGTTTTCCTGCAGGAGGAATACTACCACCTTCTGGCGGAAAAGATATACAAGATCCAAAAAGAGCTTGAGGACAAGCGGCGCAAAAGCAAAGAGCAGATGCAACTTCAGCTGCAGCAGCAACAGCAGCAACAGCAGCAACAGCAGCAACAGCAGCAGCAGCAGCAGCAGCAGCAACAGCAACAACAGCAACAACAGCAACAGCAGCAGCAACAGCAGCAGCAACAGCAGCAGATGCATGCAGGCACCCCTCCCATGGGAGTCCCACCAAACACCTTGGCTCCTGGAGCCACCGTGCCAGGCCGAGGACCAGCACCTGGTCAGTGCTGCTGATAATTATTACGTGATATTTGTACAGGATGTCCTAATTGATAGAGGCTTAAAGCAGAATCAATGTATACTGCACTTTGAGACTTATTATGGGTGAAACAGCGATATACAGTGCAGTTCACTTATAAAAATATCAAAAATGAAAGATCCGATCTGTATAACCAATCATCGCTATATCTGGACTATTGCAAAAGAAAGCTGCCAAGCATACCTTTGTAGCTCCGAAACCAAATTTGCTGCTTGTGATAAAAAAAATTGACATTGTAAAAAGTAGGCTGGAAAGTATAAAACATTTATTTGTACCTTGAAAGAGCATGTCAAGCATAAAGTGCACTGAAATAGTACTGAAATCTGCACTTGCTTTTGCCGAAGTTTCAGGTTCACAGGCGGGGTGCGCATTGTGTCCAGCTGTTGCTCAAATACTGGTGACTATAATTCAATATATGTAAAAGCAATGAGCGACGCGATCGACAGCAGTGCATTTTCGGTAAACATTGGGGTCGGTGTTAAAGACTGACCACTGTCAATCTTATCACTGTCGCTGGCCTCTTTCATGCAATGCCGCCTTTTATTGTGACAATGATCGCCCTGTTGGAGATTCTTCGCAGAACGAGGCAGCGCTGTCTGCACTTGGAAACTCCCTTAATGAAGCACCACATATTTTATCTCCAGTAGCAACGTGCGCCCAGAGCTTGGTAATGTCAGCAACTTCTACTGTGTTGGTTTCACACATGGAGGGTTTCGCCCTGGCGCAAGAAGCCCGCCTTTTCTGTTGATCGGCATGTCCACTGGTTCTAGCCTTCAGGATCATGGCGCTCTTAGTTTTCAGAATCATTTATATCTTCAACTGCTTGAGCTCCTCTTGTGAAATTTGCAGCTTCATCTCAAGCGACATGGCTTTAAGCTTTGTTGGTGCACCTATCGCTGCTTCCGTGGCGTATTTCTGTGCTCGCCGAGAAAATGAGAGGGAGATTGCAGAAAAGGGAGCGCAGGCATGGTTAGCTTCTCGCTTTTTTTTTTCCCCTCTTATCTCTGGACGCTTGCTTGCGATGGGGCCACGAAGCAGCTGGCGTCATCTGTGGCACGCTACGTCAACTTGCGATACGAACTCGCTTAGGCAAACTTTTCACCCTGTCTTGGTTAACACTTCCTTGTACCACGGGAAAATGGGCAGTTTTTAGGTAGTCTAGTAAACAATTTTGTTACTGCTACAGCAAATGTTTGATATTAGAATGTATGGTATCAATTGTAGGAGAAGGAATGTGCTTTCTCATGGCATTATTTTCAAGCAAGCATTTAGTATAAATACTTATAAAAAAATTGTTAAAAAAAAGATTGTAATGAAAATGAGAAAACTTAGTAAAAACATCGACGCCGCTTTGCACCAAGAGAACATAAAAAATTTCGAAATAGACATATTGAAGAAAAATGCTATAGAATATATTCTTGCAAATATAAGCTTTCTGTTTTTAGAATTTCTTGATACACAAAGCAAAACGTTAGCCTGAGTGTCTATTGCGCCACCACGCAAACCACCCTAGTAATGCCATGCGGCACTGTGGATGCAATGCCAGGGTGTCTACCAACCGGGAAAACTGGGAAAACCGGGAATTCTCAGGGATTTTGAGTAGTCTGGAAAAAATAAGGGAAAACTCGGGGAATTTGGGCCTCTATCAGGGAAAATTAGCGGCAATTTTATTGAAAGCGTCGAAAGTCGCGGTAATGCTGGCTCGAGCAACAGACAGGAATTGTAATTAATCGTCTTTGACGCCCTGTCGTCGGCTGGAGGAGTTGACAGTGTGCGCTCAATGACCGACTTTGCGGATTCCCGATAACTTGGACGGCGTCGCGGCTTCGCCACGTGCTCCATAGAGTCAACGTATCAGAACGTGTGAAATTTCGGACGCAAGAACTCTTCGCCGTCCGATTTTCTGGACGTTTTGCCCTGACCGCAGGTCCAAAACGCCAATAATCAAAGGCACCACTGCCGCCGTTTTGATTACTTCGCCACTTCGAACCGGCACTCTCGCACGCGGATCCGCTGGCAGCCGTTGCCACCACTGCGGCAACGCTAGGCCTAGCTGCTTCGACGTTCGCTATGAAGCTTCTTGCCGTTGGGTGCCGAGTTTTTTATTAAAAGAATTAGCTGCTGTCAGCAATGGCACGGACTCCGCCTTTGAGTTCCTCGCGATTGTCTTAGAAACTTAGAAAACACTGCATGTTGCATAACGCCGGTTCCCGAAAGTTAGCTTCGCCTCTGTACAGAAATGTTACATGGTGAAGCATAACAAGTGTGGGAAGGGGCTATTGCCATGGAAAACAGTATGTATTCCTTAATTATACACACGTGCACCCAGTATTTCCTGTCGCAGTACGTGCACCGATATGCCTAATATGTGTACCGACAGGCCTTCATAGCGTTTTCAAACGTGCCTGTGGCGGTTTGAGCCCTTAAGGGCAGTAAATGACACGCATTTTTTTTTTTCCAACTGGCCGATTTTTCGAACATATTCGCGACCCCTAAGAGTTCTAAAAATCGGCCGTGGCCTGTGCAACTGACCAAGATGCTTCAAATGGTCCTTGGGGCGAACGAGTGGCAGAAGGAGGACAAGAACAGAAATGATGTACGCATTGAAGAATAAACGGGAAAGGAAGCTTGCTGCCGCCGTTTGGAAGGAGCTTGAGCTCAAAAACAAAGTTTTGGCTGATGCCGAGATGCAGGTGTCCTTCATCCAAACCAAAATAAGCTCGTTAAAGCAGTGAAACACAACACTCAGGCGTAATGCTTGGGCTGAGAGTATGTCAGGACAGTTGAGGTTGACTTACGAGTGGTTGAGAGAGAATCTCAATTGTGACAGAGTTCGGGCCTCGTGCCACTGAGCTTGCTATCAGTTGATAGAAATAGCTCATATTTGAATATATTTGCTTCTATGTGCATCTCCTTTTTATTCGTATTTGTGAATGTCCGACTTCATTTGCAATTTTTTCGAAGACACTTTATTTGCTGTGCATTTTACTAACCCCTGCCTTCTATTCTCTTTTTGAATAAACACTACTCCTTAGTATTCAAATTGGATTAAGTCGCTTTTTTATTTTTTTCATCTGCTTACTCGAGAGTGATAGAATCAGGCGATATGTTTTCAGCTCGTCTTGACATAAAGCATAGTTCTGCATCACTCAGGGAAATGTGCAAAGGCACTCAGGGAAAACCTGGAAAACTCGGGGAATTTGGAAATGTCAACTTGGTAGACACCCTGAATGCCGAGGTCAACTCCTGGCCGTCTTCTCGCGCCAAACTCTACCCCTTGTGCTGTCGCCAGCAAGTGATCAGGCCCAAGCAACGTTGACACCTTGCAGATAGCATTAATGCATAAGTTATAACCGATATATTGATATATGTGGTATCGTAATGAGTGTTATTAGTGGACTGTACCGTATGCAATGTTTTGCCATTTCACATCATACTTCGATCCTAATTTTGGATAGATTGGATATCGGATATAATGGGTCTTTTTCGCTGAATTTTCATCGTCTGTTGCAACGAGTGTCTACTGTAGTAACCCCTTTATTGCTTTTAATTTTTTTATGGTGGCATATCCTTTACAGTAAAGTGTTGATTTTACAGGGTTGGGTGCAGCCGTCAATTCCCAGATGCAGCCTGGAGCACCTTCCCACCTGACTGGTGCCACTGGAGCGTTGGGCGCACCAGTGCCCCAGCGTATGGCACCCCCCAATATCACTGTGCCCGGGCCTTTTCCCCCGAACTCCTTAGGGGCTCCCCCAGGGGCACCGACTGGCTTTGGGGGACCACTGCAGCAGCAGACGCAGCCGCCGCAGCAGCAGCAGCAACAACCGCAGCAACCGCAGCCACAGACGGCAGCACCGCCAAACTTTGGGGGTGTTGCTGGAGGGGGCAGTGCCTTGGCTGGATCCCTGGACGGAGGCATGGGTGCACTCAACAGCCAGTTCCCACAGTCACAGCAGTTTGAAGCCATGAAAAGACATCTGGTGAGTGCGGCCTTAAATGAAAGCACAGTGGCAGCATGGAGCATGTTGCTGGGACTATTACCTTGGGCAGTGCTGCAATTTCTTGACATTTGTCTCCTCCCATTGGTAGCTAAGTGAACCACATTTAGTCACGCTGCAAAGTAATTGCTTGAATGTTGGCCAAGGAAGCTTAGAAGTGAGTTGGGGATGCTTATTACATAAAGCTTTAGCAGTGAGCAATTTTCCTTGCAATTGTGTAGTTTGGGTGAGTTATTACTGAAAGAAATAGAAATTAATGCTGTTTTTGTCACATTACACGAATGTGTCAAGTGGCCAGCTTTCAGTAGGTCTCTAAAAATTGAAAGCCTGTACAGTGCAGAGATGGTACAAACTTGTCGATCATATTGTTCCCAGATTGCTGTGGTCAGCTTATGACAATAAGTGAGTCATAATGACAGTGTTTCAAAGCGAGTGTGTATGCCTTGTTAGCCATGTTATTGGAACATGGTAATTTAGAAACCTGGCTACATGCACAATATAAACTGAACACTAAAGAATTCACTCCAGTGGGGAATTGAACCTGGCTGGCCTGTGCGATAAGAGCATTCTGCTTTGACGCAAATTCTGCAGCCTGTAAATAGGCGTGCCAAGTGGTACAGTTAGTTGCAGCGCCTGTATCCCAAATCTTCAACAAAAAGCTCTGCTCCAAACTGGAGATATTTGAGGTCTGTGGCGTGCTTCAATGCATGTTATGCTGCATTGCCTAGATGTTGCAGCTATGCTGCACATGAGATGCCTAAGCATAAGTACCCTCGAGCTGCATCTCGCTGTTACCATGATTCTTGTGATGACTTCGGAACATCTGAAGCAAGCCAAGGCATGACGCCATCAAAGAAATGCAAGAGGCTATTTGCTCTCTAAGATGTGTTTTGCTTGCTGTTTGTGCAAATATGGGCAATATATTTGTTCTATTTGGCAGTATGCATTGATTTCAAACACTGTGTACTTTGATAGCATGTGCAGTGGCATCTGTTGTTAAAGGCAACAGCCAGTTAATATTCTGCCATCCGTTATAGGTGAGCCATGATGTTGAATACCACAGACGTTTTCATGCTGCATGTCAGTTGAAAGCCCATGAGTAACATTTTACTGATATAAAACCCAACACGTACAAGGGCCAGCAGAAGACAATAGAGGTCTCTCCTATGAACTTCTAAAATATGTTGCGAATTGCGAAAACACCCGTGTATATAGATTTATGTGCACGTTAAAGAATCCCAGGTGGTCGAAATTTCCGGAGTCCTCCACTACAGCATGCCTCATAATCAGAAAGTGGTTTTGGCATGTAAAACCCCAGAATTTAATTTTTTTTCTAAAATATGATTATTAGTTCAGCTGTATTCCCTTTGAATAGTTAGGTATTCCATGTTAAGGGCAGGTCATAAGTGCACTCGTACAAGTATGGTGTTCGGCGGGCATCAGGTAACGTTGTTTTGTTACAAAATGAAAAAAAATGCTTGTGTACCTCCCTGCATTTCAAAAGTGCATTTTGTTACTGGAGGAGGGAGAGATAAAAAGCAGTCAACATAAATCTTATGACCGGCTGTACATGAGGACAAAGTGAATGAAAGATTTTATTGAATTTTGTAAATTCAGAGTAGTCCGTTGTTAAAGTTGACACCTTGCCCTGCTGTTCTATAGATTCAGCAGCAAGCCCAGCAGCTGATGAACCAAACAAGTCAAGTGCAACTAGGTGGTGCAGCAGGCTCTGGAGCATCTGCACAGGTGATGTGCTTTGTGCTCTCTTATGCAAGATTAGTTCTCTGTAATGAGGGCTGATAATAATGCATTGGAGTATTGAGCGCTGACAGGAAGACAACTGCTAATGGAGCCATGTGTTGTGGAAGATCGGGCCCTCAGTTGTGCTGGTATTGCTCTCTTTTAGCCTTGAGACACGAGTATTTTGCAGCTGTGATGAACTATGCTTGGTGAGTTTGCAACAGTGGGGCATGGAAGATGTGATGCTTTGCAAGACTACTTGAGATCTGACCTTCTTTGAAACTTGTTCAGTGGCTCCTGTGGGTGTGTGTTTTGGGGTCTCTCGCCATGCTGTTTCTGAGGAGGCCATTTCATCGGGGTGCCGCATATAAAGCCAGAAAGAAATCCATACAGCCTCTAAAAAGAGGAGCAACTGGCATCCTCCAAAAATGAAGAATTGAAAATATGACAGTGAAGTGCAAATTGGGCGTGTGCAATGAACATTTCGAAAGGCAACAGTGTGGAACAGGATTTGGGGGTTTGGGACAGGGTTGGGGTTCAAGGAAGGGATGATGTTAATGCTTTGTGTGTATTTCTTGCAGTTCTGCAGTTTTTCTGTAGCTTTCGTGTTAGGTGAGAATATGACCTTGAGTGCATGTAGCTTCCCCGGAAATTGGTGTGCGGATTCGCATTGCTGACGTTTGGTGCCTGTGACCCCTTGTAGATGTCCCAGATGCTACAATCACAGCTCACCTCGACACCAGTGAGCCAGCCTCAGGGGCACCTGCAGCAGCAGGCACAGCAGCCGCCACAACAGCCACCGCAGCAGCAGCCGCTGCCGCCCCAGCAGACGCCACCGGGCAGCACAGCAGGCCTGATGCAGCAGTCGTCCCTGCTGGGCCAGGCTTCGACACCTCAGCCGCAGGGCCCGCCTAGCCAGCAGCCGCCGCGGGCCTCGTCTGTGCCCTCGAGTCTAGGGGGTTCCCAGCCACCGACTCCTCTGGGAGCTCCTGTGCCAGCACCACTGCCACCACCATCTCAGCAACTACCTGACCAGATCCTGGCCACTGAGGACCCTGAAGAGTCATCTCGGGGCCCTGACCCCGATCTGTCACTCACCCTGTCCACACCTGAAGGGTCGGCTGCCACCACACCTGCGCAGGGCAAGAAGTCCATTGAAAACTTTGACAGTAGCTCAGGGTGAGTATAACTTTCTGTTCATGCTGTACTTAGTCTGAAGTTGCTTTGATGTAGTGTATCTACTGCTAGAAAGCTACAAGTTGTACAAAAATTTTCAAGCAGAATAAGAAGGAACTGCAGGTTTTGCATTTCATGTTTAAAATAAATGATAACGGGAGCACATGAATAAAAAATTTGTTTGGGCAGGGCTTATTGCATAATGTCCACATCTAATTATAACTGTTCAGTCCGACATGAGAATGTGTGTGTTTCTGTCTGATTTTATAGCAAGATATTGCCTTGCTTTCCATTTTAAGAGGGGACACAGGTCTTAGAGGCAGAAAAATCTCGGAGAAGTCACTTTTTTGAAAACGTTATTTTTGGATTATACAGTGTCTGACGCATTATCTCACAAATTTTTATGCATCCTGGACCAATCTTTTGTTCGTAATAGTATTTTATATCATGTCGGTGAGCTGTATTTTTATTGACAAATGTGCCAAAAAGGGCCTTTTTCCGTGTTGCGCAGTTGCCGTTCTAAGTTTTAGATGACAGCCATCTTGGTCTTGTTTGAAAGAGCAACTCTTCTCGTTTAGTTTTCGCGCCACCGCTACTCTGTGCACTGAAGGGCTATGAAGAAAAGCCCTCAATAAAGTAGTCCCCATGCGCAATTTAATTCGTCGGTTGTTGCAAATGACCGTGATAACACCATGCCATTGACGGATTTTCGTCGTCTGCTCGGGTGTGCGAAACTCGGCACGAAACAATGTCAAATTCAGTTTGCTCCAAGCCATAAAGCTATAGTCTACTGCTACGTTTGTCATCGCTTGCCATCAGAGAAGTGGAAGATCTTGTTCACCAGGTGAACTGCAACGCTAAGTGAAAAATGGCATATTCACACCAAGGTGCAGCCGGGTGCCAGAGGTGCCAAAGTAGCTAGTGGTAACATCGTGTTATGTCATGCATGGACTATTTCAGCCTTCTTAGCCTTTGCTGTGCCGTCGTTTGCCTTCTGATGTGCTGTTATTTGTGCAGGGGACCCAAGTCAATGAAAGATGGGAGCAAGATGGAGGTGGACTGCAAGCCAGACCTGCGCTCCATAGGCAAAGGTGAAAACAGGCTGGACGGACCTGGGGAAAACGGGCTGCCATCATTTGGGCCAGTCAAGGAAGAGCCTCTATCGGTGAAGGAGGAGCCTGTATCCACCCCAGCCAGCAGCATGGGTGGAGGTGATGCTCCCACTCCCGCTGCCAAGCCTGACATTAAGCCTGTAGTCGCTAAAACGGAGCCTGTCAGCACAGCAGCAGAGTCTTCCTCATCTTCGTCCATGTCTGCTAGCTCACCGCCAAAGCCTAGGTCTAATAAAAAAGGTGTGCTAAAGTTGCTCCACTAGCATGTGTATTGCTCATGTAAATGCTGAGACGTATCCCTTTTGTCTTAGTGCAGGTACGCAGAGGTGAAATAACCAAGATTTTTGGATTAGTTTGATATGGCAGTTCTGAAATGTAGTTTTTACGGAATTTATGGTGATTCCCGTCTGCAGTCTCCGCATTTTGATAGAGGTAAAATTAAATAATGCAAGTGGTGCTTTACATTAGGTACGCTCTAAAAAAAAACTCATGTGGTTAAAACTAGTCTGGAGCCATTTACTAAATGTTCTTCTCAGGCCCACTGTTGCTTGGGGCATTACACCCCATGAATCATTCAGTCAAGGTAACCATGTGTTTAGGTGTTGACACCACAATTGGTACATGTGCAGGTACTCATGTGATAACTCTGGTTTTTTGGGCGGTGTACTGTGGTGGTGTTTAATATGTCTTATTTTTCGTGCTTTTTAGGCCTGCTGTTCGTTTTTGTCAACAAACTGTGATTAGAATATGGTGACTAGTGCTTAGAATATGTGCTCATGCATTTCAGTATTCAAGCCAGATGAGTTGCGGCAAGCCTTAATGCCAACATTAGAAAAACTGTACAGACAAGACCCGCACTCCTTGCCATTTCGGCAACCTGTGGACCCTCAACTACTTCAAATTCCTGTAAGTTGATCAATATGTTGTTTGGTGGTTGCTTTTGACTTGTCAGTTATGAGCCTGAAGTATTGGAATAAATCAAGTTGCTTCGAGTGTGACCTAGTTCTTCTTAGCCCTAGGCGTTGCAAATATCCAAAACTTTCAAATATCAAATAAAATACTCTCCTCAATTTGGTTCTCGAATCAAATAGTTGCTATTCGACAGAGTATCTTTTGAACAGGTTTTGAATGTTAGACTGTGCAAGATAAAACGTGAAATTGAAGCACAAATGCAATAACTTTCATTCAATCAACAGTGGACGACATAACCTGCTAAAGCAGTGTGCATACGAATTAAAATTCTGTGGTTTCATGTGCCGAAAACCGCGCTGTGTTGCTCAGACAGCAAGACTTTTCCGGCTAAATATAATCATTCAAAATGAAATGTTTAGACAGCATTTGGCAGTGATTATTGTTTGGCGCTATCAACATCTGCATTGGCAGAATTATGAGTACATTTCATTACAACCGATCTAATACACGCATCATCTACTGCGACCATTCGAACTAGAGAAAAAGTGCTTCTTTTTGCCATGCCATCGCTGCAGACCTCGCGCATATTTAATTTGGTCACGAAAGTATACACAGAAATTGATTGGCCAACAAGGCTGCCTTATAGACTTCATAGGGTAATAATACATCACTGCATATGCTTTGAAAATTCTCAAGTTTGCTAACGAACTGCTTAATTGTTTCTAGTGCTCCCTTTGTGCTTTTAATAAAGCATGCTTTATAAGGTGCAGTGTAATTGTTTGGGAAAATTGTTTGATAATAGTGAGAAGATTGTACTTTATTTGCAAACTGTTAGAAAAATATTCGATTTGTATTTGATTTGTTCCCTACAACTATAATCTGCACGCCTCTACTTAGCCCTGTTATTCTCGATTTTCCGGAAGCCTGAATTTTCACACATGCCCAATAATCAGATTTTCCGGAATTTTTGCCATGACCGCAGGCTCAGTTGCGCTGCACGCTCCGAACAACAATCTGCCATGGAGGAAGGGCATGCGATCGCTGATCGCGCCCCTGCTTCGGCATTCGCTACTAAGCTTCTTGTTGTTCAGGGTCGTGTTTTTCATTGAAAGAATTCGTCGCTGTCAGCAATGGCGCTGACTCCACCTTTGTAGTCCTTGTCACTGACTTCGAAGCTCAGAAAGCGCGGTGTGTTGCATAATCCCTGTTCCCGAAGGACAGCTTCGCCTCAATAGAAAAGTGTTACATGGTGAAGCCTACCAAGACTAGGAAGGGGCAATTTTCACAGGATACAGTATGTATTCCTTAAAGGGACACTAAAGGCAAATACTAAGTCGACATGGACTGTTTAGCTACCATTCCAGAAACCTCGCAACGCTTGTTTCACGCCAAGAGAGACTTAGTTGACGAGAAAATTGCATCTCATGGGTCTGAATGCCTTTTTTGAAATTCATATCTCTCGCGAGCCAACTGGGAGAGTGGTGAGGTTGCATATGTGATCACCATCCTTTGCTGCCATTGGTGAGTTAAACCCTGCCCGACAGACGGCACTACCGAGCCAAGACAGAATGGTGTATTCGCCGCTGCAGCTGCTTTTTGGTCAAGTGGCGTAGACCGTTCGGGCTTCCCGCACCATCATATGGAAGTAGAATTCTCTGGTACTTGCAGTTTGTGTGAGTTTGGTGAGCCAGCAAAGCCACTGCAGAACTGCACGATACCGAAACTAGTGAAACGCAAAAGCGTGGCCGCCGCGGAGTCGAGTGAAAATGAAACCTTTCAACCGCCCACGTCGTCGTCAAGGGTAATTTCAGTTAGTTATTTTTTCTAAAAAATGAAATAGAACTGGACAAGCAGCATTTGATTTCATCTTATAATACAATACAAGGGTGTTTTTTGCGAGGAATGGTTAAGTACGAGTGACAAAATTTAAGGGAGGACACTGCTATATAAATAATCTTCTTTATTTTTCCATCCATACTAATCAAACTTGTCAGTCTTATTGATATTTTCGCACTGATTTCGCACTGATTGGCACAAAATGTAGCAAAATAATTAATTTCTGAAATGAAAGGTAAGAAATGTGCTTGCTATCTTTCATAGAGTACAACATTAGACTTCATTCTGCAAAAAGAATTTCAGTTCTAACTGTTCTAGGTGTTGATACCGAGGCCTCTATATTGCATGAAGCCAAAAATTTGTGTTTTAAAAAAAAGAAAACAAACTGCACAAAATTTAATGAAAGTTAACAGATGTTTTGCACGTATTTACACACGTACATTCCTAATAACGACCAGAAATGTAGTTTAATTGCCTGCTGCTGTTTAAATGTCGTCTCTTCAGTGCCACTTGAACACTGTCGGCCAAGGAATGACTCCGAGCACATTCTTTTTCTCTGCGTTTGTCCTTCTCAGCCATCCGTTTGTTGCTCATTGGGCCGGGATTCAGGCTGATCTCGCTCAGAATTGCTGCCGATGTCCTCCTGTTGCCTGCATTGAATAGCATCACTGTCTCTGCCACAGCAGCTTCTACAGTGAATAGCGATGCTTGGCGTCGCTTTTCTGCAAGTGACCAGATTATGGAATGTAAACTCTCATTGTTGTTCTGGGTTTTACCTCTCTGGCACCGCTCAAGAAGCTTCTTTTCTGAGAGGTGCTCATAAATTAGAAGCAATGCTTTGCACACATGAGGTGGCAAGTTATACCGGTGCTTGGGAGTAGGCTCGCCTCGGGCTGCTGCTGCATTCTGCTGGCACCAAGAATCTGGGCCTGTCGGGCACAGACTGTGATTAGCAACTTTATCATTAGAAGTAATGTGGTAATATGTCGCCACCACAGCCTTGTGAGTTGCCTGTACATCTCCTTTGTGTGATTTCAGCGCCCAACCATAGCAAAAGCTCAACTTTGTTGTGAGGTCGCCCGTGGGCCTTCCTCTGACCAAGGTTCTTGGTCCCCTTGGTGTTTCGTGACCAATTTGCACAGGGCTGTGCCCATGCAATGCGTTGGCGGGCTAGTTGGTGCGGATCCATAAATACTTTGTTCAGCGCAATACAACGGACACAAGAAAGGCGCCAGGACAAGCGCCCTGTCCTGTCGCCTTTCTTGTGTCCGTTGTGTTGCGCTAAACAAAGTATTTACGGACTGTGCCCATACACTTTTGCGTGTGGTTAACACAATCTTCTTTTTCAATTTTCATGTAACCATAGACATCAGCCTCTTGCAAAGCAAGAAAGGTGCAGCTGTCGCCATCAGATAACGCTGTTGTATAGCGAAGGCCATTTTTCTTGAGGGTCCTCTCGAAAAGTAGAAGGCTAGCTTGTGCCTCCATTTCTCCAGCCTTCTCGTCTGTGTTCTTTTGGCATAAATGGCTAGCCCTCCAAGCTGTATACAGTCGAACCCGGCTATATCGAACTCGCAAAAAAACGCCTATCAGTTCGATATAGAGCATAATTCGATATAAGCCTGCTAAATAATTGGATGTCATAAAAGCACATACCATTTATAAAATCACTTTATTGATTAAACTAGCTTAGTTTCGCACGAAATAGTCATCTGCTTTGGCAATTTCGCTGCCTGCGACGCACGCACTTTTCTACATTAAGGAGTCGGAGCAGCTGAGGCCGCAACTTTCCGCATTCGCGCAGAAGCACCGGACTAGTGCGAGCGCACCAATCACTTCGGAGGAAGTGGGCCAAGGACCGTCGTTGCTTTCCTCATTGTGCCCACTTTCACTTGTGCTCGGTACGATGTTCGCAATGTAGTCTTGGTTTTCGGGCTCTCCCGTGGTCGCGACACATCATTTGCGCTCACGAACTCATCCACCGTTGATTCGTCAACAGCTTCCGGAAATTCTGACAGTTCGCTCCAAACTTCGGCAACACTGGCAACGGCTTCGTCGCATTCATCAGAATTTACGGTCATCACCGACCACGCGGAAGTCGGCACGGCTGAAGCAATTTCAGATTAACCACTCGTACACGGCCGTGCGTACGGGTCGGGCGCCACGGGCACCGGGTCGCGAGTTTGGACGCTTTAGCCCTAATCTCCCCCTTATTCTTCAAGATCGTGCCGAGAGTGCTCCTCGGAATCTTGTGCTCTGCGGGGACATCCGACTTCGCACCGCGTTCGACACGATTTATGATTGCGAGCTTCACGACGAAAGGCAAATTCTGCCGCTTCATCACGGCAACACTGCGGGAGAAGACCTACAAGGCGCACACAAAAACAGCGAGACAAGTCGCACTTTCGCCATCTTGCATGACGAGGGCACAAGAGCTTCTGATTGGCTGTCTGAGCAAGCGCTGTGGGCGGGCCAGGATCATTTTTTGCAGGGGGGGTGCCGACGGCTCGTCCGAGGCAGCACGGTTGGGCGCGGTCACGGTAGGGAGAGTGGTTGAATGGAGCAGCGCAGCCGGCTTTTCTCCGCCACCACGAGGGAAAGCCAACTTCCGGGGGCACTTTTCGCCGCTTGACGTTCGATATATCGGGTGTCGCTGCTATTTTTGTTCGATGTAAGCATAATTTTTGCGATATATACTCATTGTAACTATATCGTGTCCAGAAATTGTTCGATATATAGAATAATTCGATGTAAACGGGTTCGATATAGTCGGGTTCGATATAGTCGGGTTCGACTGTACATTATGTCATCCTCCTTTGGTCTCCAGTTGCAGCCAGCACAAAAATTGCTTAAAGTAACATAGTCCAGCACGAGCCCCGAGAAAAGTTCGACAACTGCACCTACCCCTATAGGGGATGAGTGTCCACATGTCATCCACGAACCATCAAAAGATACGGCGATGTTGTTAGCGTTTCCCAAGTTCAGCACACTGTATAGTTGCTAAACCGACTGTGCACCTTCGGTCGTCACTTCTTCGGCCGCATGAATTGCTGCAGGGGTCAATTTATTTTTTTCACGTAGTTCTGCCATGTCTTGTTGTGGAGACCACGGTTGGAAATGTTCATCACCGAAAAAATATCAAGTGCTGTCTGCTGGTTCCCAGTGCGTTGCATAGCACCCGCTGCCAAAATATTTACAACGAACGGGTTCACCGTCATAGTCGGGTGCATGATGCTCTCGATCGAGTTGGCTCAAGGAGTGTCCGAAAAATCAGACGAGAGGTTGCAACGTGTCCGAGCTTTCGGCAGTTGTTATACATTATGGTCTACGGGGAGAATGGACGGTGCCGCGAAGCTGACCGAATAATCGGGCATGTCTGAACTTTTGGAGTCTGGAAAATCGGTCGGCGACTGCAATTGTACATGTGTACACCTGCCGTCTCCTCTCTCACTGCGAGCACTGATACATCTAATAAGTGTACTGGCAGGCCTTTAGAGCTGCTTCGGTCGTGCCTGTGGTGGTTTGAATTTGAGCCTTTGGGGGCAGTAAAATTCATGCATTCATTTTTTTGGACTGCCTGATTTTTCGGATGCTTCTTCCGCCCCTAGGCAGTCCGAAAAATTGGAAATTGACTATTAGAATAAAAGATATTTTCATTAACCGTCTTTCAGTAATTTTTCTGCTGGAAACGTTGCTGCTATGTTTCGTTGCAATGGATGTCTATCAGCTCTACTGACTTAAGCATTGATCATATTTTTCTTCATATATATTAGTTCTCATGGAAAATTTTTAAGCACTAAACAGTTCATTCTTTTCTTCTCACAGGACTACTTTGACATAGTCAAAAACCCAATGGACCTGTCCACCATCAAACGGAAACTGGACACTGGCCAGTACCAGGACCCCTGGCAGTATGTGGACGATGTCTGGCTCATGTTTGACAATGCTTGGCTCTACAACCGCAAGACATCGCGTGTGTATCGCTACTGCACAAAAGTAAGTTGTGCTTGGTATCATCTGAGCAAGGCAGTGAGATCCTGGCCACATTAAAGGCTGGAGTTCTCTAAGAACACTAATTGGGGAGGGACTGTGCCTGAATGAAAGATTTGAATGTTTGTTGAAGATGCTTTTAATGTTTATGCCATCATCAAAACATTCAGTGTGAGTGTTGAAAATACAGTTCTTACTGTGGGACCTTGAACAAGTAGCTGGTGAGAATGCGACATACTGTTCACTTACATCAGTACACACTGTCAGCAATAAACTTTTGCGTGTATACCCACCCCTACGAAAAGTTGAATAAGGAAAGTGGCACTGCAGTAATTGTTGCCTAAAAATGTGCATATGGAGGTATTTCTTTGCTGTGCCCATGTGCCATAATATATACAAGAGCTTTTTTGAATTGCAGTAACACCTCTCCATAAAGAAGATGCAGGAGGATAAGTACAGCAAGAAATAGGGCTACAGCAGCCGACGGATTTTTTGGACTCCAAAAATCTGATTCCGAAAATTTGGACTTGATGGACATTCTGACCTCATAAATGCACTGTCAAGGTTCTCGTAGAGCTAATGCATTTTTTCGACCCATGCAGATGAATTTAGGCCCCAAAGTTAAAATCTTCCAGACTAAACCACTTGTTCCGAGCCCTGCTACCCAATCTTGGTGGCAGCCATGTTGAAATTTCCGCTGGCTTAGCTAGGCTTGACTTCCAGTAGCCCGCATCATAGCCTCCAAGATTGGGAAGCGCACTCTATCAATAGAGAGCGTGCCCCCCATAAAGTTTCTAAATCAATACCCTAGAGGGAAATGTGGCGCTAGTGTCTATGGTGGCTCTCCTGAGCATTGCGTTGACCATTGTTTTTTGCGAGTTTGATATAGCTGGGTTTGACTGTATAAGAATACTCATCTATTTATATACTTGAGTATCTTTATACTTGATTATAAGTATTTATATACTTGAGTCGGCAGAAGTTGCCATTTATTGTCTCGACATTCGTTTGCGGCCGCAGTGAAATTATGTTATAAGGAAATTGCATACAAATACACTTCCTTATATTGAGGTTCTACATGCATCATGTTCTACGGACAAGAGGTTATGAAAAGTTAAATACTTTGTTAAATCAAGAATTTCATTATATTGAAGTTTGTTATATTGATGTTTACTTTTTTTTTTTTCCTTGGAGGCACGAAGCATCACGACTGAAATGTTGTTACATTACCAAGCCATAGTGTCCAGCATTTATGATTTTGTCATATATGCCTGATCTTTAATGCTCGTTCACGATTGTGTTATTGACACAACTATTTTAAGATTTTTAATTTGTGCAGTATTTTGAAGAAAATCAATTTATAAATGATAACAGTCGCTGAGTGATAATGCATGGTCAAACTTTCCGCACCCATTGATTATGTGCACCTACCTGTGCGACAGTTACATCAACCGATCAAACCAATGGATGACGGCAACCATATCTTTTACAGCTGTACGACTTCGTAAACTTTTCTGCTTGTCTGCAGTGCACTTCATTGCTGCTGCAACTTTAAAAGCTGAGTGGCTGTTCACAGCATCTCTACAGAACAGAGTCTGTGAATTGTTAAGAATGAGTCAATATATGGAATAATCAAATTAGTTTCTGTACTTATAGCTGAATTTTAGTATTTTATGGGTCCCACTGTCGTGTTTTTTTTTTTTAATCTAACGTTGGCAGGTCTTCCAAGTGCAGGCATTCCCTTTGTTTGCCTTCGTTTAAATCTTTCATAATGACAGTTAAGTAAGCAAGGCTAAAAAAAATTATCTTTTCAGCTTTCGGAGGAGTTCGAGCAGGAGATTGACCCCGTTATGCAGTCATTGGGGTATTGTTGTGGTCGCAAGTACGTCTACCAGCCTCAGGTACTTTGTTGCTTTGGCAAGCAACTCTGTACCATTCCTCGAGATGCCAAGTACTGGAGCTACCAGAACCGGTAGGTACACATGTTGATGCATTATGTTGCACAGCTTGGAGGCATGTGTGATGTTGTTTTAAACATGGTTTTTACTCTTTGTGTACTGCTTCACAGGTACACCTACTGCCAAAAGTGCTTTGCAGAAATTCCCGGTGATTCTGTTACACTCGGAGATGATCCTACGCAGCCTCAGACGTAAGCCAATTGCTTACCACCTTTTTTTTTTTTTGTCTTCTGTGACAACTATGTTTTAAATGCTTACGGTTGTGGGGGGTTCCACTCTGCGTGCGGCTAGGGCTGAAGGCAAGCTCCGGATCTAGTCCCACGCAGTCGCTTCGTGGTACTCCCAACCCGTAGCGCGGGAATGGCGGCTACGCCGGGTTCGAATGAATAAGGCAACCAGCGGTGTCAACGGTAATAACGTTTATTGCTGTTAGCAATAATGAACACTCGCAGAGGGACGTCCTCTCAGTAATAGTAGTAAATAGGCTTGCCTCGTTGTCTGGGTGGGTAAGACAAACGAGGTCACTCACGGGATGCGGCAGGTGCTCTCGTCCAGGCGGTCCAGGTGTCGGCGTCCCAAGAGAGAGGGTCTCCCGTGGTGGCGCGCTTTTATGCCTTTTTACCTTTCTGCGAGGGGAAGTCCTCCTCGCCCGCCGGATACGTTTCCCTTTCCCGTCAGCCGCGTGGGGGGAGAGGGGTAGGCGCGTCACCAGAGCGACGGAGAAAGGGTGGGCGTGTAGTGCCTCTCTCCCTTGTCTACGCCGGCCCGACCCGTCCGCCATGTGCGAATGGGACGCCGCGGGTACGCGGGAGGAAATGGAGGCGGGTGCTCCCCACACGGTCTATGGGCACTGCCACATAGGGCTAAAATGTGTTTCTTTTACTTTTATGCAGTATGAGGCCAAGGTAGCAGGCTTGCAAATGTTGATTGAAGAGAGTGAGATGCGGGACCTTACAGCCGAAAAAGCTGCAAAAAGAACTTGGTTTTTCAGTGTTATACATTTGAACACATCTACAATGAAATCACCTGTATAACAAAAGATTGATTATGTCCCAGACGAATTTCTATCTTTTATATGTATTGTGAATGCCTCTGCAATGAAGACCACTACAACAAACTCGTCTGTACAATGCAGAAATTTAGGCATTTTGGATGACTTTGTTGTTTTGCAACGAATGTCACATAGCGGTGCTGCTGCTGCCCTTCAAAGATGTCACCAAAAGTTGTGTGCTAGCGCTAGCGCTAATGTCAGCGCACTTGAAGAGCATGCCAATATCAGTAGTAATACTGCTGCACCGCTCTAGGAATCTACTTGTTGTAATGCATCAACGGGTGTACTTGCACTTACGTTGCACTTGATGCTGACGTTAAACGTAACTGACGACCAATGACTTCTTGAATGCCATCTAAGGTGGAAAGGATGGGAATGTCAACAAAGGTGACAGTGATGAGGATACTGGAAGTGAACCAGTAATTTTAACAGCAAAGGAGGTGATAGCGACATTTGATCATCCGCAGCTTTATTTTCAGTAGCTTTTGCTGGAGAGCATGCTGCGAACCTCATTGCAGTAAGGTTGCCTGCAGCCGCACATTCTGCCATACATATTGTGCTCAGAAAAATTAGAAACATATTTCATTACGTCGCTCTTGAATCCAAGTTACATAAAGGTTTTCTTTTATTCAACATGCCTTGCCTGCTCTATCGTGAGCATTATGGTGCGCGATGTTTACAGCGAAGTGACTTGTATAATGAAGGATTCTGGAGGTCCCAAGAGGTGTTTGACTGCCTTAATAATTCTGACGCTATTGTCACCCGCCATGGTTGCTCAGTGGCTATGGTGTTGGGCTGCTGAGCACGAGGTCGCGGGATCGAATCCCGGCCACGGCGGCCGCATTTCGATGGGGGTGAAATGCGAAAACACCCGTGTGCTTAGATTTAGGTGCACGTTAAAGAACCCCAGGTGGTCAAAATTTCCGGAGTCCTCCACTACGGCGTGCCTCATAATCAGAAAGTGGTTTTGGCACGTAAAACCCCAAATATTATTATATTACGCTATTGTCCAGCTTTATGGGAAGTTTCAGGCCCTGATGTTAAATGGCATGTTGAAATTGTTTATGAGCAGCCTGTGGGTCATGTTCTTCTTCCCTCAATAAGCAGCACTTTATTTTTTGCTTGCTAAAACTGGATCCACTGGTTGCTTTTATGTGGCAGAAAAATGCCAAAAGCAAGAATGAAATGTGGCTCTGTTATAGCCTTCAGAGTGTACTGAGAACTTCACTTGAAGTCTGCTTTCTTGGCTTCATGACTTTAGCCTAGCACACTGTGGGCTATAGCATGCTGGGCTGTAAAATGTGAATATTGTACTCAGTGCCTCTGTTTGAAGCTACAGTAAGTAAAAGGTACCTTGGATTACAAGTGCATTGATGCTGAAGAGGTTAATTTGCATGAATTGCAATTCAGACCGTGTTCACGCTTGCTGTAAGGGCTGCAATGCAAGTGTGTGTGCAATGCAAGTGTGTGCCATGTGAAATGGCAATACAGTGGACTCTCTTTCAATGGAACTTCAATGGAGCAAGGGAAATCGGTTCCGTTTATCAGGAGTTCCAATTACTGCGAGATAAAGCTGAAAAAAAGTGCATGAATACAAAACCAACCAACCGTGAGAATGGTGTTCCGTTTAAGCGATTTCCATTTATTGAGGTGTCACTGTACACCTCTTGGACCATTACTTGCCAGGTCTGTTGGGTTAACCACAGGCGTTTAATATTCCTTTTCTTTCTCCCCTCATTACTTTGCAGTTGTACCACTGTTTATGTGTGGGCTGGTGCTTTGTTAGTATGAAAAAGCCTCATGCTTTTGTGTTCAACAGAATTCGATCTGTTGAGGTCTTTAGACAAGCTCCTATCTTTTCTTGCTTGTGCAGAACCATCCGTAAGGACCAGTTTGTTGAAATGAAGAATGACCACTTGGAACTTGAGCCGTGAGTATGCCCCTACTTTTTAAAAAGCTGTAGGGGACGTTATGATGAAGTGTTTGTGTTTTGTGCAGTTTAAAGGTTGACTTAATGAACTTTTAAAGTTGGTGAAATTTAAATTTAGTGAACATAAGTGAATCTTTTAATTGATACACAGTGAAATATCATTACTGCAAACACCACATTAGTAAACGTTTCAGGTTAACAAATTTTTCAGAAATCCCCAGCTGACTTATGGTTTCAATGTAAAAATATTTCACTACTACTAACTTCAGAATACTGTATTTTTCAGAATAACGATTGTTATTAAGTTTTCGTGTCATGTTAATGCCTCAGTACTACAAACTAATATTCAGAAATCTGGGGATTCTTAGATTTCCATGTATATTTCATAGCAGCCGAAAGAGAAGGCTAACAGATGAGAAGGCGCAGAAAGCGGACGCCGCGGCCCAAGTGTTTATAAAACCTGAGATGGTGGTCAATAATAATAATTATACAGTGGAATCTCATTACAATGAACTTTGCGGGACCGCCAAATTTAATTAGTTAATTTGAATTATCGTAGTACGGAAAAACCAATATTTTCACGTCAGTAATGTAACACAACAATGAAATTTACATACCTTTGCAGCAGACATGCTTGTTTGTATGTAAATAATAAACGAGAACGCTGGACACAGTTTAACTACAATTTATTGCTTGAAGAAGTCTGTAATCTTCTGGCGAGTAGACAGCAAGCGCTGCAGGATGAACGCATCCACATCCTGGACTTTCCTCTGAACGTGATCAGGGACATCTTTACAGCGCCCGAGGAAGGATCGCATCTTTTCTAGCAAAACAAACATCCAAGCTGGAAATTGTCTCTTCCTCTTCGTGTGTTGATTCAGTGTCGGCATCGTCTTCGTCACTACTGCAATCTTCTTGCTCACACACTTTATTCACAATGTCTTCGTTGGTGAGCTCTGCGGATGTAGCCTCTGCGCTGTCGCTGTCAGTGTAATCATCGAAGGTCATCGCGGTGACGACGGGGAGCTTCTCAGTAAGCTCATTCTACAGTTTTGGATTGAGCTCCTCCGTGTACTCGCAGTCTTGTGGCGTAGGTGAAGCCTTTAAAAGGCCTGCCTTTCACCAGCAGTTGCTGATCATGCTTGCCTTCACGTTCCACCACGACCCTGTAAGCATTTCTGCAGCTTTTGACGGATGTTGACCTGTGTGGACAGCTTCAGTCAAATACTGATCAGGAGGCACTGCACAAGACGCTTCAGAAATTTGGCATTCACACATCTGATGATGCCCTGGTCCAAAGGTTGGAGCAAAGAAGTACAGTTTGGGGGCATAAAGTTGCACATGGCTCAATTTCATGTTCACGGTGTGCGCCGAGCAATCGTCAACGATGAGAATGGTCAACGATGAGAATACAGACTTAGCCACTGGACATCTAAGCCTTGTAGGAAAGCCAGCCTTTCAGTAGCAAGGGGCACAGGCTTGCGACCAGTGAGGGTGTGCGCTTTTTCAGGTTCCACCCCCAATCATGAGCCTATTGCTTGACATCAAATGCAATGAGTGATCACTATCACAGGGTCGAATGCCTCTGAGTTTACAGGAGATCGATGCGATATGATAAGGCACAGGTTGTCGGGAACAGACAACTAGCAGAAATTGTTCAATTTTCCAAAGCTAATACAGTAGAACCCCGCTGTTACGTTCCTCACTGCTGCGTTTTCCCGGCTGCTACGTCGTTTTCATCCGGTCCCGGCATAGCTTCCATAGGATCCAATGTATAAGGAACCCCGCTGTTACGTCGTAGCTGTGAAAACGTTCCCGCATGATACGTCGCAACTTAGCCCCCCGAACCCGCCTGTGCTAAAGTAGGCAACGCGCTCCAACCGCCATTTTGGCTTTTGACGAGTTTTGGCCGGGCTTGGCTATGGAACTGGCTGCAAGAAGCCGCACGCCAGTTCGAGAGGCCGCCATCGGATTGGCGTGCGACTTCTTGCAGCCAGCTCCATAGCCAAGCCCGGCCAAAACTCGCCAAAAGCCAAAATGGCGGTCACATACGACGACTACGTCGCCGTGGATGTTGTTGTCGGGACGTCAGAGTGTCAGAGCATCGCCGAGATCGTTGGGATCTCGGTCGCGAGTGAAGTCGCAGACTGCGATGCACGAGCCGCATGATGCCGGGGAGTTGCCAAATCGTAGCTTTCGAAAAGCCGTTGCGGCTCTGGACCTCCTCCGCAGGTACGTCGCACCTCACAGCGACGCTGACAGCAATGCGGCCTTCCAGGCTATTGAGAAACGTGTGGTGATTTCTAGCGAGCAAAAGAAACGGCAAGCCACAATTCTGGACTTTTTTTTAGGTCCTAAGCGCACTCTGTGGAAATAAATTGTCTATAGTTGAAGCTGCACTTTTTTTCATTCATTTTCGGAGCTTTCCTCACTGTTGCGTTTTCCCGGCTGTTACGTTTTTTTTCCCCGGTCCGGTGAAAAACGTATGAACGGGGTTCCACTGTATAAGCCAAATACACAACCCTTCAGTATAATGGTTTACTGTGTTATTGTTTTACCAATGACAATGTAATTGCAATGTTCCAAAATGTTAAAATAAACCGACTTGCTGTTAAGTGCATGTGCGTATCATTATTTTTGTTTGATTCATATTCGAAATTTTTTATATTTGTACAGCCCTAGTTTTTCGCTCTTGCTGAAAAAATTTGTACAAAATATTTTTTCTTTTTGTTGATTACGCTTACTCTTGATGTGTTTTGCACATTTTTCTGATTTGCATGTCTTTTCCTTAAAGGGTTAAAGAGTGACGCTTACCAGTCTTTTCCTTAAAGGGTTAAAGAGTGACGCTTACCTTTGTGCAGGTTTGTGGAATGCCTTGACTGCGGTCGCAAGTTGCACCAAGTGTGCGTGCTACACTTCGATACCATCTGGCCTGAAGGGTGAGTTGAATCCTGCTGTTCTCACTGCCATTGTGGTTATGCTGTGTGGCAACTGTGCGTCAGGGATGTCCGCAAAGGCGAGGCAGGCATTTTGCTGAGAATGAAAGAGAAGGTTGATATTGTTGCAGTCCATGATATGTCATGAATGCATGAAAGGCTCCTCCATCAAAAACTTGCTTAGCCTGTGTTTCTAACTTGAACACTTTTTGGAAATTTGAAGTGCTCGATAACTCATAATTTTGCATGTCTTATGTGAATTAAGGGAGCTTGATTGCAGTACATCGGTTGAACGGTCCGAGAAGTGTACTACTAGTGGTAGTGGCTCTTGTGCTGCTTGTTTGGTAGCGAAAATGTGGGTCATTAGTTCTGTAATAAGCGACGGGCCACTTTATATGAGTATTGCACATTGTCATTACAGGTTTACCTGTGATAATTGCCTGAAGCAAAAGGGGAAGAAGAGGAAAGAAAACAAATTCACAGCAAAGCGTAAGTGTATTCTTCACTGTTATAATATGTATGTCTAACTATGAGAAAAGAGATTAAATAAAGTTAATTATGGCAGGAAATAACATAAAATGTTGTGTTAAGCTACGTTAATAGATATCGAACAGTACAGGTGTAGTCAAAGCAAGAAATGCAGTGACGATGCTACCTGGGAATCCTTGCTGTAGCTCTGAATGTCATTGCAGGTTTTGACTGTCCCACCTTGGTGGCCTAGCAGCTATGGTGTTGTGCTGCTAAGCATGAGGTCGCGGGATCAAATCCTGGCCGCGTTGGCCGCATTTCGATGGGGGCAAAATGCGAAAATGCCTGTGTTTCGATTGGAGGCATGTTAAAGATCCCTTGGTGGTCAGAATTAATGCAGAGTTCCTCACTACGGCTGGCCTCATATCAAATTGTGGTTAAAAGGAAACACGGAAATAATTGCCAGCACTGATAAATGAAAATCTTCTTGATAACTTTTGTGGCCTTCATGTTCACAAGTAAGACCTGAAACTGGCATCACTGAGAAATTCGTGGTGTGATAATGTGCTTGCATCCTGACATTGACATCAGTGTTTTCTGTGCAGAATTCAGAAAAGGAACCTTTGCATTAACGTTTACTTCTTAATAAACCATCTTTATCTGATCAAAAAATGTGCATGGAGAGTTTCAAAAGGACCATCTGTGAGTTATACCGGGTGCAGTGCTTCAGCTGTCCCAAAGTGTCTGACCTGACACTTTTCAATGCAAATAGCAATTTTTATTAATTAGGATTATCATGTGAAGATAATTGTGATTTCTTATGCATACTTCACTTTCTCAAGTACATGCGCACTTTTACCTTTGCACATGCAGATTTCTATATTAATGTTTTTCATGGCTGCGATTTCAGGTTTGCCAACATGCAAGCTGGCCAACTTCATAGAAAATAGAGTCAATTGCTACTTGAAGAAGAAGGATTCTGGGGCGGGTGAAGTCACGATCAGAGTTGTATCTTGTACAGAGAAGCTAGTGGAAGTGAAGCCAGGCATGAAGATGAGGTGAGCTTTTGTTTAGGCTTACCATATACAGGGATTTTTATTTTTCAGGTTTAATGTGGGGCTGTGTTCGAAGAGTAATAATGTGTGTGAGAAGTGCTTCCTAACTTTAAAGTAAACATACACAATTCTAACTTTCAGGGTGTGCATTGAATGACAGGTTAAAAGGTTTTTGTTGTTAGCTATGAGAATAAATTTTCCTCAATTTTTGCATCGCTGGTGTAGCTTGTATGCATAAAGTGACACTGAATGTGATTTTATGACTCGTGGATATGCTTGCGAAAATTTAGATCCAAATTTTCTGACACCCTTCAGAGGCAGATCTCTCGGCCGTTTTGTCAAGTTCTGCCTCTTCATTAGCTTGAAATGAAAGTACAGGTTTTCTTTTAGTAGTAGGGGGACATTGTCTCCTAAAGGTTTTAATTGCTTGATTTTGTTTCTTTTGCAGATATGTAGATACAGGGCACTGGCCTGAGCAGTTTCCCTACCGTGCGAAGGCACTGTTTGCTTTCGAAGAGATTGATGGTGTGGACACCTGTTTTTTTGGGATGCACGTGCAAGAGTATGGCTCAGAATGTCATCCGCCCAACACCCGTCGTGTGTACATAGCTTACCTGGACAGTGTGCATTTCTTTAGGCCCAAACGGTTTCGTACTGCAGTCTACCACGAGATCCTCCTGGGTTATCTCGACTACGTCAAACAACTTGGGTGAGTCAGGCTTGCCATGTTCCCCATGTAGCTGTATTATGCGTAAGCTTGTGTGATTGCCAGTTTTTTGGCTCAAAGAGAATTCAAAACAAATAGGTTATGTTCATCATTATTCATGTAAAGTCGAGCCCACGTGTAATGGCCCCACATAAGATGAACTTCCGCATAAAACAAACGAAACCAGCACCACCATCAAACTATACATTATTTCAGTGACACAAAATTACACGCACAATGAAAGTCTTTGAGCCTTCGCAATCAGTTACAGAGAATGGACGGCATAAACTCGGCTCCGCGATGTGAGATAACGACTGCCTCTGACCCCTTTGTGCATGCGGGCCATTTTCCCGCCTCCTCACAGGCGAGCTACAGTCGACTCCCGATAATTCGAAGCCGCTTAATTGGAATTTTCGGTTAATTAGAAGTGAAGTGCTGGTCCCGTCAGTTTTGCATGTAATCCTATAGAAGAAATAGCTCGATAATTCGAAGTCCTCATCGAGTAATGTTGTTTAATTGGAAGTTAATTTCAGCCGGGATCCTTGAGGTGACCGTCATTCTTTGGTAGAATGTGCAATTTTTCAAGTGTTGCAACAGTTCCGTGCTCCGTGCTGGTGTCATCGCCACCACAGCCGCCCGCAATGCCATCCTTCTTGGAGCGGCGCGATTATTCATTGCTACGGCTGCCGTGGCCTCCGCGATCAACTCCGGCGGGAGGCGAAGCGGCTCCCGCCGGAGGCCACGTGCGGCTGCCGCGCGTGGCCGGAGCTGATCACGGAGGCCACGCGGGTGCCATAGGTGCACGCAGCGCTGCATACTGGTAGTGGCGAGATTGTGCGAGATTAGTCTTGCAGCGTGCGCAGTGTATGCTGCGTGAATATCTCGCCGAATACAGACCGGAAGACATCTTCAATGCAGATGAGACTGCACTCTTCTATCGGCTTCTACCAGAGAAGACCCTGACATTCAAGGACGACGACTGTGCTGGGGGCAAACGCAAGGAGAGAGTGTCGGTGCTGATCGCGGCAAACATGACTGGCACGGAACGATGTCGATTACTTGTGATCGGGAAAGCCGCGAAGCCGAGATGTTTTAAAGGCGTGAAGACGCTGCCTGTGGACTATGAGGCGAACAAAAAAGCGTGGATGACGGCCGAAATCTTCAAGAGCTGTATAAGCAAATTGGACCGCAAGTTTGCTGCTTCGAACCGCAAGGTGTTGTTCCTTGTCGATCACCGCAGTGCTCACGTGAATGTGCCAGCCTTGAGTGCAATACGCCTCGCATTTTTGCCTGCAAACACAACGGCTGTTTTGCAGCCAATGGACCAAGGCATCATCAAGAATGTTAAAGTCCTGTACAGGCGGCACCTCCTCGAGCGCATGATTTTGTGTATGGATAGCTCCACAAAGTACGAGGTGAGCCTGCTTAGTGCCATCCACATGTTGGCGCGAGCATGGGATCGTGTGAAGCAAGAAACAATCGCAAACTGCTTCAGGGCTTGCGGTTTTGTGGCAGCTTCTTCGGAGAATGCCTCTGAAATTTCAGCGGAGGAAGCGTCAACAAGCGAGCTTGACGGCACTGATTTTGGTGATGCTCTCGGGGACGTCAATTTTGAAGATTACGTCGCCGTAGACAAGGCAGTCGAAACGTGCGGTGCGCTGACGGATAGCGAAATTGTAGAGATTATTCGGCCCCAGGAAGCGACCCAGGAAAGCGACGATGACGTTGAAGGCGAGCCGCAACCCAAGGCTGCCGATGTAGCTGCGGGCCTTGCTCTTGCGGAGCGCTTCTTTGCCGCTGAAGGTAACGCGGAAGAAGCGTTCCGCCACATCTACAGCCTGCAGAACTTGCTTTCAGCAGCGTGATTCGGCAAGAAGAAGCAAAGCAAGATGACTGACTATTTTTCTTAAAGAAAATACTTGATTTCGCCACAAATAAACTGCTGCTTTTTGTGTTTTATGCTTAATTGGAAGTTTGTTTAATTCGAAGTTTTTTGCGGTCCCCGTGAACTTCGTATTAACGGGAGTCGACTGTGTCCGTTTTGTGCCCATCTCAATCGAGCTACCCTCTCTGCGTTGGCTTCCCCTGTCCCCACTGGCGCTCGCTGCCCACGAGTGTTGGCCTGTGGCTTCCAAGATGCCCTTCCACCCGTCCTTGTAACTCCACTCCGCTCCCCTCTTCTCATTTGTTCTTGCAACTACCCTTGCTTCACCTGTCTCCACAGGCGCGCTGCAGTGCTGGCTGCTGATTTGACATTCAGAAGTTTTGCCTTCTGGCCATTAACGGGAAGCAGGCCTCTCCACACTAGTCTCCACCCTTCCCTGCTTGAATATCGTACATGCATGTCTGCTCCATCAATTGCGGCGCTTTGTTCTCTCTGTTGGTGTGTGTGGTGCAAGCGCGTTGTGGTCGTCGCGCCGTCAGTTGTTTTCAGGATGGCGGACGGGCGAAGCCCTCCGTGCCTGTAACGGACACGAAATTGAAAGTGCTGGACATAGCAACGAAGCAAGCTATGTTGATGGAGCTGTATCAAGGTGCTCAAAACTGCGAGTTGGCGAAGAGGTACAATGTGGCAAAGTCAACCATCGAGCTTATTCTAAAGAACAAGGAAAAGATCACTAGTTCCTACACCCACTCAACGGACAGAAAGTGCCTGCGGAAGGCCACCTATGCAGGTGTAGAGGAAGTGCTGCTCAAGTGGTTTGTTGATGCACAGGCTTGCAACATTCCAGTGATGCTGGGCCAGCGATGTGGACCAGTGATGCTGGGCAAAGCCAAAAAATTCACGTTCCCTCCTGTCTTCTGCCCAGGCAATGGCTGGCTACATCGATTCAAAGTATAGCATGGGATTGTTTTTTAAATTGTCAGCATGGCAGCTTCAACAAAGGACCAAGACATAGCCAGTTGACTTGTCATTAGCGCAAGTTATGTGGAGCAGGATGCTTATAATGCAGACGAAACTGGCCATTTTATCAGATGCTGCTGGACAAAACACGCCATGAAAGGCGATTCATGTGCTGGCTGTAAACACAGTAAAGTGCGTGTTTCAGCATTTCTGTAGGCTACATGGATGGCAGTGACCGATGCGTCCCTTTGTAATCAGGAAATCAAAGAAGCCGTGTTGCTTTTGGAACTATGTGCCCGTGCGCTACAGGCACAGTGCTAAGGCATGGATGATGCGCTATTTATTTGCAGTATGGATGGGTGAGTTTGATCACGACATGCAGAGGCTGCTCGTGCTCTACAGCTGCTCAACGCACCATGTGCTGACTTCTCTAACTGCGGTGACTTTACTTTTCCTGGCACCCAATACCACTTTCAGGGTGTACACCAACTGGGAAAATGGGGAATTCTCAGGGAATTCCAATAGTCTGGAAATATTCAGGGGGCACTCGGGCAACTTGTGCTTCTATCAGGGAAAATTAGCTGTAATTTTATTGAAAAGGAACGAAAGTCGTGGTAATGCTGGCTCCAGTAACAGAGGAATCGCAACGAATCGTCATTGACACCATGTCATTGGCACAAGGTATTTCCAGAGTAGTTAACGACTGATTTTCCAGACGCCCAGTTTTTCGGACATGCCCAATAATTCGCACGGCTTCGTGGCACCACCACGTACTTCATATAGTCAATGAACATTGCACTGACTGCAGGTCTGAAATGGCATTAATCAAAGCCACCACTGCCTCCGTTTTGATTATCTGAAGTTAGCTGCACCTCAATACAGAAGTGTTACGCAGCGAAGCATAAGCCTGGGAAGGGTCAATTGTCCCGTGACACAATATGTATTCCTTAATTATGCACGTGTGCAACCTCATCGCCTGTCACATTACGAGCATCGATATGCCTAATCAGTGTACTGGCAGGCCTTAAGAGCTGTTTCGGACATTCCTGTGGTAATATAGGCACTTAAGGGCAGTTTAAGACATGCGTTCATTTTTTTCGGACTGCCCGATTTTTCGGATTTTTTTGGCGGCCCCGAGGGAGTCCGAAAAATTGTATGTTAACTGTACAACTGACCAAGAGGATGCTTCAAATGGTCCATGGGGTGAACGCATGGCAGAAGGAGGATGAGAATAGAAAGGACCGACGCGCTGAGGAATTAACGGGAGAGGAAGCATGCCGCCACCTCTTTGAAGGAGCTTGAGTTAGCTGACACCGAGATGCAGGTGTCCCTCATCCAAACCAAAATAAACTCTTTAAAGCAGTGAAAGCCAACACTGAGATGTTGTGTACGTGCTGAGAGTATGTCAGGACAGCTGAGGTTGACTTCTCAGCTGCTGAGAGAGAATCTTAGTTGTGACAAAGTTCAGGCCTCATACCGATGACCTTGCTATCAGTTGATAGAAATAGCTCATATTCGAAAATATTTACTTCTGTATGCATCTCCTTTTCATTCATATTTGGCAATGTTCGACTCACTTTGGAATGGGTTTTAGCATTCTTTTCGCTGTGCATTTTACTAACACCTTTTCTTTCTTTCTTTTTAAATAGATATTACTCCTTACTATTCAAAATGGATTAAGTCATTTTTTGTTTCTGTATGCTTACTAGAGAGAGAGAGAGCATCCAGCAGCATGGTGTCAGCCTGTCTTGTCATAAAACAAAGTTCTGGCTCATTCAGGGAATTTTGCAAAGGTGCTCAAGGAAAACCTGGAAAACTCAGGGAATTTGCAAATGTCGACTTGGTAGACTTTGGAAGTGCACCTGCTTGACTTAGGCATAATCTGGGCATTTAAGGCATCATATTGTTATGGTGAAGGGAACGAAGAAGTTGAATTTAACTGGACGAAGACAAAGTCTGGCAGTTGCCTGAACGCCATATACGCCAGTTGTAAATATACATTATTTTACACTCGTGGGCCTGCTTTCTTCGTGCAACATTTTGGTGGAAGGTGCGGGGTACAATCACGGAACTTCGCAGCGGACGTCATCTACCTGCCACCACAATGGCAAAACAACCGACACAAGCGACGCCTCAGCAGCCCGTGCCAACGGTCATCCTCACTCATCCGCGGGACCCAGGGATATTTTGTGGCACTGACGACGCCGACGTCGAGGACTGGCTTACGATGTACGAACGTGTGTGCGACAACAACAGGTGGGATCCAACAATGATGCTTGCAAACGTGATATTTTATCTAAGAGGAACTCCGAAGCAATGGTACGACACACGAAGCTGACCTAACCAGCTGGGATGTCTGCAAAGAAAAAATGCGAGACCTGTTTGGCAGACCTATCGGTCGTCAGCTGGCAGCAAAAAAAGAACTTGCATATCGCCCTCAAACGTCCACAGAATCCTATGTCGTCTACATACAGCATGTGCTGGCCCTTTGTCGCAAGGCTGATAACAACATGACTGAGGCAGACAAGATTGGTCACATACTGAAAGGTATTGCAGACGGTGCCTTCAATCTCCTGATGTGGAAGGATTGTGCCACTGTGGATGCAATTATAAAGGAGTGCCGGCGCTTCGAACAAGCCAAGGGCCACCGCGTCACTCAAACTTCTGACCGATTGCCCAATACCGCTGCGACATCTTCTTGCGAAGACTCACTGCACTTCGTTCAGCCCACAGGACCAGAAGATATCACGCGCATCGTTCGCTGTGAGCTTGACACCATTACTCCGGCTCCAGTTTGTTCTGACTGTCGGGAAAGCATGCCCGCTATCACCCTCATACAAGCGGTCGTTCGGGAGGAAATAGCAAGTTTGGGCATTCCATCTCTCTGCTCAGTCCACCATACAAACACCTACCAGATTTCTCCAGCCGCTTGCTCCCAGACGCAAAGCTTTCCGCCCCTCCGTTGCAACCCAGCTGACTAGCACACAGCGGATGATAAACCTATCTGTTTTAATTGTTCCGGTATTGGACACATCGCCCGTCATTGCCGCAACCGTTGGTCGTCGCCTCCTCGGTGGTCGTCTCCGAGTCACTACCGCCAAATACCAGACAATCATACTTTCTTGCCCTATACGCCGACTAGGAACATCAACGCAGACAGTGCTCCACCAAGATCAAGCCGCTCCCCGTCTCCGCAAGGTCGTAGGTCCCGTTCGTCTCTCGTTCACCGCTCTTCGTCCCCTTCTGCAACCGGTCGCTTCGCTTCGGGAAACTAGGCGGTGCAGCTCCCGGAGGTGAAGCTGCAACTCCGACCCGGCCCACAAATCCTCTGTTGACCCCGCCTACATGTGGGAACCTACTGGACATTGAACTTGATGGCGTTCCTATTAAATCTCTCGTTGATACAGAATTGCAGCTTTCAGTTATGAGCGCTGCTCTCCGCCGAAGGCTCAAAAAGTTCTGACACCCGCCGTATCGTGCACTGTGCGAGTCGCCGATGGGAGTACTTCACCTGTCCTTGAAATGTGCACAGCACGTGTGACCATTGGGGGCCATTATACCGTTGTTCTATTTATCGTCCTTGAACACTGTCCACACGACCTAATTCTCGGCCTCAACTTCTTTTCGAAACACACTGCCCAAATTGAGTGCTCCGCACGTGTTGTACAGTTGGATCTGCCGCATCCTGCCGACGCAACAACTTGTGCTTCACACCGCTTATGTTCTGCTGAGTTTGCAAGGCTGTCTCCACAGGCGGCTACAAATGTCCTCCTGACGCCCTGTCCTCCCGTACCTGATGGCGAGTACGTCGTGTCGCCGCTTACTGACGTGGTTTTGTCGCGCAATATTGCCCTACCGAGCACTCTAATCCGGATCCGCGAAAACTGCGCTCGCGTGCCCATCCTCAATTTTGTATTTTCGTCGCATGTGCTGCCACACGGTATCGCCATAGCGCATATCATTCCTTTGGGAGAATTTGAGGTTTCTTCTTTGACCTCTGAATCCTTCCTCAGTACCAACGGACCTTTGTCACCCACTCCTCCGTATTCGACCCCTGCGGACGATGTTTCTAAGATGATTGCCACTGACCTTCCTTCCGAGCAAACAACAGCTCTTCGTCACCTCCTGTCATCTTTTCAGGACATCTTTGATTTGGACGACCGTCCACTTGGCCAGACATCTGTTGTCACGCATCGCATCAACACCGGTGACGCCAGCCCCATTCATAGGCGGCCATATTGTGTCTCCGCAACAGAAAGGGCCATCATACAGAAAGAAGTACAGGATGATGGACAAGGACATCATTTAACCTTCCAGTAGCCCGTGGGCATCACCGGTTGTCTTAGTAAAGAAAAAAGACAACTCGCGGCGCTTCTGCGTTGACTACCGTCACCTCAACAGGATAACAAAGAAGGTTGTTTATCCCCTGCCGCGCATTGATGATGCTTTTGACTGCCTTCACGAATCCCAATACTTTTCATCAATTGACCTCCACTCCGGCTATTGGCAGATTAGCGTCGTTGAGATGGACCGCGAGAAAACCGCCTTCGTCACACCGGACGGTCTGTACCAATTTAAAGTCATGCCCTTTGGACTATGCAATGCGCCAGCTACATTTGAGTGCATGATGGACTCTCTCTTGAGTTTGAAGTGGTTTGAAGTGGTCTACATGCCTCTGTTACCTCGATGATGATGTGTTTTCGCCGAATTTTGAGAGCCCCCTGCGGCGCCTCACAACCATACTCTCCGTGTTTCGCAGGGCTGGCCTTCAGCTAAACTCCTCCAACTGCCATTTCGGTCGACGTGAAATTAACATGCTCGGCCATCTCGTAAACGCCGCCGGAATCCAACCTAATCCACAGAAAGTTCACCCTGTGCGAAATTTTCCTGTACCTTGTTCAACAAACGATGTCCGTAGTTTTCTGGGCTTATGCTCTTATTTCCAGTGATTTGTGAAAAATTTTGCCCACATCGCTTGCCCTCTCACTGACATTCTTAAGAAAGCCATCTCTTTCTTTTGGGGATTACTGCAGGAGAAAGCCTTTTCTACCTTGATTGAGCGGCTTACAACTTCCCCGATTCTGTCACCCTTTGACCCTTCTGTGCTCACTGAAGTACGAACTGTCGCGAGTGGTCAAGGCATTGGTGCTGTCCTCGCTTAGCGTCAACAGGGCCAAGACCGTGTCATCGCTTACGCTAGCCGCCTTCTTTCCACGCCCGAGCGAAATTACTCCATTACTGAGAGAGAATGTCTCGCGCTCGTATGGGCGGTCGCGAAATTCCGGCCGTACTTTTTCGGTCGGAGCTTCTGCGTCGTAACCGATCATCACGCCCTCTGCTGGCTCTCCTCTTTGAGGGACCTAACTCCACGACTTGCACATTAAGCATTGCGTCTACAAGAATATACGTTTTCTATTATGTATTAAGTCAGGGCGCCTGCATAAAGATGCTGACTGCCTGTCCCGCAATCCCGTGGATCAACCGGACGATACCGATGCAGACTCGGACATCAGTGTTTTATCCATCTCTGGCTTCGTCCATATTGGCGACGAGCAGCGCAAAGATCCTGTTATTCGAGCACTTATGGAACGCCTAAGCTCCTCGCCCAATGACCCGTCCCTCCTGATGTTCACCTTGCGTGATGGAACTTTATACCATCGTAGCGTTCGTCCTGACGGCCCGGAGCTCCTCCTAGTCGTTCCCAAGCACCTTTGACTAGCCGTGCTCCAGCAACTTCACGACGCTCCTACTGCTGGACATCTGGGCATCACTCTTACATACGACCGCCTGCGGCGCCGCTTCTTCTGGCCTGGTATTTATCACTATGTGCTCTGTTATGTCGCTTCTTGTGACCTGTGTCAGCGCCGGAAGACGCCTGCTACGCCTCCTGCTGGTTTGCTTCAACCAGTTGATATCCCTACAGAGCCTTTCTTCCGTGTGGGCCTAGACCTCCTTGGACCCTTTCCAATTTCCATCAAAGGGAACAAATGGATTGCTGTAGCAACCGATTATGCCACGAGATATGCCATCGCGCGAGCGCTACCAACCAGCTGCACTACAGATGTCGCAGACTTCTTACTATACAACATAATCCTGCACCACGGTGCCCCTCGCCAGTTGCTGACGGATTGCGGCCGCTACTTTTTATTGAAGGTTGTCGATGATCTGCTCCGCTCCTTTTCTACAGAACACCAGATTGCTACCGCGTACCACCCTCAAGCGAACGGCCTCGCCGAGCGACTCAACCGCACGCTAACTGAAATGCTGGCCATGTACGTTGTCGACGATCACCATGACTGGGACGTCGCTTTACCATGCATCACTTTCGCATAAAACTCGTCCCATCACGACACTGCCAGATTTTCACCATTTTACCGTAAAAACCCGCGTGTAATACGAACCCGAATATAATACGAGGTGAAATTTCTGGCATGAGAAATGAAAAAAAAAAGTTTTATCCGCATATACCGTATTTACACGATGGTAAGTCGACTCGAATGTAAGTCGACCCTCCCATATTGCTTGATCGGGAAAAAAAAAAAAAAAACCCGAGGGTGCATTCGATAACGAAAATTTATTAGTAGCTGACATGGTCATTGGACTACTCGTCTTCACTAGTGCTGCCATCGTCATTGTTGCTGTGGTCCCACAGCACGTCGTGGTCCAGCGAAATTTCAAATTTGGCAAATGACCGCACCAGGACATCTTGCAAAACAGCAGCCCACGCCAAATGCACCTAACCACACGCAGCCGTAGGGGAGGCTCTTTTGACAGGTCCGGTTGGTGTAATTTCGCAGTCTTCTGCCGCCAGCCACTCGTACTCACGGCGGAGCAGAACCTTAAAATTAAGGCGGAGGTCCGGGCTTATTTCATGACCACGTCGCACTTCACTGGCAGGGACTGATCATGCATTTCAGCGACGTACGCCACAAGCTTAGCCTACAGCTCCGGAAAGCGTCCATACTTCGGCACGTGGGAAATTTCTCACTTGCCGTCACACAGGTGAAAATTTCGCTTCGCTGCAGTCGCCACTCTCGCACCACCCGTTTAGAAACATCGAAATTGTGGCCCGCTGCGCAGTGATTTGTTTCTTCAGCGTAAAGGATGGCAGCCCTCTTGAACGCTGCTGTGAACGAGTGCCGAAAGATTAGTGGGCCTGCAGCACTCATGACGACTGGGGAAGCGTAGAAGTAGCACGTAGCCGAAGTGGAGCTCGTCAAGAAGTTAGTCAAACCAATACCAATGCCTTTAAACAGAGAAAGAGAAACCCGCGAGCGGTGTCTGCTCTTCCATGAACTACCGATACTCCCCGCAAGCACCGCCGTTCTGAGGGTGCCGCCGCAAATGGGAACAGCGGCGCTTTTATCAACTATCGACACCCCCCCATGAGCGTTGCATGCACTGTAAGACTCTCAAAAATGTTGAAAAACCCTTCCGAAAAGCGAACAAACACACGGGATAGCGAAAAGATATGGGTAGGGCCATAGAGCAAACATAAAATTATAACTACGTTGTAGCTCTCGTTGGTATGGCTTTTTTTGGCGGGGCCATGTTTTGGTTTCGATTTTAAGTCGACCCCCCAACTTCAGACTTTCAAATTTTAAAAAGGGGTCGACTTACAATCGTGTAAATACGGTAATATGAGTGAGAGAAACTCGGGAAAACATTTATTTAAATCGGACTCAGCACTTCATTCCCTGTCGTCCTCCGCTGCGCTTTCATCGGACAATTCCTTGTCTGACATATCCTCCCAGAGGTACTCGTCCTCGGTGCCATCGAGCACGTTCGAGATCCCGCACTTCTTGAAAGCGCGACGCACAAGGTCTTCTGGGATGCTCGCCCATGCGTCCACGATCCACTTGCACAGCGTGGCTGGTGATGCCCGCTTCAGCCGCCCAGTCGGCGTCACTGCAGGTTCACCTGACCGCATCCACTCTGCGTAGCACCGCTTCACCGCGTCCTTGAAAGGCTTGTTGACGCAAACATCTAGAGGCTGCAGCTGAGACGTCATCCCACTCGGGATAACGACGAGTTCAGTATTACAATCACGCAACAGCTTCTTCACCGAGTCGGCCAAATGGCCACGAAACGCGTCCAGCACGAGGATGGACGGGAACGACAACAGTGCACCGGGCCGCCTACACCAAACGGACTTTATCCAGTCGAGCACAAGACTCTCATTCATCCACCCTTTCTCATGGCATTTAACGATGACATTTTTCGGTAGCTCACGTTTCGGCATTGTCTTGCGCTTGAAGACGACATAGGGCGGGAGCTTGCGGCCGTCTGCCGTGCATGACAACATGACGGTAACACGCGTCTTCTCGTTCCAAGTGGACCGGACACAAACTTGTTTCGAGCCCTTTTCGTGCACGGTGAGGGGCGATGGCATGTCCAGATAAACTGGTGTTTGGTCAGCATTGCTGATTTGCCCTAGCTGAAAGTTCTTCAACTTGCGCAACGAAATAACTTGGCGCTGGAAAGCCACCAGTAACTCTTCAAACGATTCCGGCAGCTTTTGCGAAATTGAAGTTCTCCGGCGCAATGAAAATCCTGCACGGCACATATACCGATAAATCCAATGCTTGCTTGCTTTGAAGGTGGAGCTCGTTAGGCCTTTTTCTCTCGCAAGCTCCCTAGCTTTTGCCTGCATGAGCTCCACGCTCACAGCAAGATGCGCGGCTCGCTGTTCTCGGACAAATTCCATCAGTTTTAGTTCAATTTCCGAGAATGTCCCATTCTTCGGGCCGCTAAAGCTTCTTCGCTTTCCGCTGCACCCGAAAAGTGCTTCTTTTTGCCATTGCCATCCACGGATGCTTCCCTCGGTGACGCCAAACTGCCTCCCGGCCGCACTGTTGCCAATTTCCTCTGCCACTAAAATCACATTTCGCTTGAAAGCTGCCGAGTACTGCTTCCGTGCCCCCGACATCGTGCTTCTTCACTAAAAACGATGCACTTCGCGAAGCGCGGTTAACACGTGAACTGCCAAGGTCCGCACTCAACAAAGAAAGAAACGATGCCGTAGCCACACTGCAATAGCAAAGGCAAGCCGTAGCCAGGCAGCAATAACAAAGCCAAGTCATAGCCACGCAGATATCACGAAGCCAAGCCATAGCCACAGAGCAATAACGAAACCAAAACTTCGAGCCGAACTTTGAAATTTTTGTCCGGATCCGCATATAGTATGAGGTGGAAATTTGGGACGCTAATAACAGGAAAAAAACCTCGTACTATACGTGGGTTTTTACGGTACCTTTTGCATGGCCGCGACCCCACCTTGCCCTTTGACACGTTGCTATCTTCCGCAGTACAATCACCCAGCACTAGTTACGCTCGCGATGCTATTGACTTAGCCACCCAGGCCCGAGATGCCGCCCGTCATCGCCTCAGAGTCTCGCAAGCTTCTCAAAAGCGACGCTACGACCTTCTGCACCGAGACTACCATTTTTCACCTGGTTCCCTTGTCCTTCTCTGGACGCCTTCACATCGCGTCGGCTTGTCGGAAAAACTACTTTCCTGTTCATTATTCTGGTCCGTACCAGATATTACGCCAACTGTCCGACGTGACATATGAGATCGCCCCAGTCGGTCAGCCTTCAGTTCACCCCAACGTCGCCAGCGATGTTGTTCACATAGCCAGGCTTAAGCCGTATGTCCCCTCATTAAGTGAGGCTCTATAACTTGCACTGGGACGGAGCTACTCCGCCAGGAGGGTGATGTTACGGTGAAGGGAACGAAGAAGTTGAATTGGACTAGACGAAGACAAAGTCTGGCAGTTGCCTGAACGCCATATATGCCAGTTGTAAATATACGTTATTTTACATTCGTGGGCCTGCTTTCTTCCTGCAACAATATAGGCACTGCATTGTGGAGCACTTGCTCATCACTCTTGTCCACCCAACTGCCATCCTGCCACTTCACATTTCACTGTATTCAACCCATGGAGGAAGTAAAAGAAAACTAAGGAAAGGTCCTGACTCTTTGTGAAGCTCAATGAGGCCGGAAGTTGACATTTCTCTGCCATCTTGTCTGCATTCTCCTCTCTCGTTTACATTTCTCGCCTTTGGCGCACCATCACACTGGACTGCACGGACGTGCACGCACTGTGGTGTACCAATCAACGGAGCCAGTCGCGGTGTATACCATCGCAGTATCGTTGCCTTAATGAACTCTGCATGTTGGACTGTGTGGCCGGTCCCTTGCTACTTTTGCCAGCTTTTCTGAAAATAAATCTGCGTTCTCACTGCGCTTTATATGCGCAGGCGATGACCAGCAGCACACTTTATACACATTGCAACCTATTGCTAGCCCACCTGGCGTTTATGAGAACAAGCACCTATGCTGGTTGTGGCTTTATAGGAATCATTTTGCTTTATTGTACAAGTTTCGGGCGGCTACGCACCGCAGAGATGTGACAAGCAACAGCGCTCTGGCATAGAGGCCAGTAGAGGAGAATGTCGTTGCGTGTTCAAACACACTGGCCGTGGCCTGAGGTATGTTGTTCTCTTGGTATGGGAAGCTTCATGGAAACAAACTTCTGTGGTACAGTGAACTCTCGTTAAACCGTAGTTGGCTGGAGCTCGGAAAAACTACGTACTAAACGGTAGTACTGTTTAACCGAAATAGCATGAGATCGCCCACTTACCCGTCGAAAACGGAACTCAGAGAGAGTGCGATGAAAAGGGAAAAAACATGCAGTATTTAATCACTTCGCGTGACAAAAGTGTTATTTTTGTTTGATGCTGCGGTGGCATGGCACGATGACAGCAGCCTCAAACTTACTGAAGCTGCGTGCCAGCTTTTCAGCCAGCCCTCTCTTCTCGGCAAACGCTCGCATGGCAGATTCCTCGTTGGCGTTACGTATTCTCCGTGCACGTGCACAGTAGTGCTGCGAAAGTCCCGGGGGCGCATTTTCATTGCTGGGTGCCGGAGTTTGGAATACTTTTCGTTTCGAATAGAGTTACATTATCGCGCCCCTGTCCTCGTCGCGACGATTGCATTCATTAGGCTGATGTAACGCATAGCTTCTGCCACTGTCGGGCCTGAATCGCCCGTGCTGTTGCTTTCCGTGTCGTCCTTATCACTTTCGCTAGGCGACACTTCTGCAACAACAGAGGCAACGATGGCGAAAAGTCAAACCTCGTAGCCAACATGTCCTCGCGGTCGCAGCAGCGCTGCCGAGCAACTTATTCACATTCCAAATGCCATACACCGTAGTCAATAGCAGATCCTTGTCGCATGCCAGCGCCGACTTCATGTCATGTTCGATAGCATAAACGATGTCAAATTATTCCTCTATGCTGAGAACCTGGCGTATTTTTTATCCGAGCTTTGGAATGACGCGAGTCCTCGCTTGCACGACGCCATAACGCTCTCTGGCCAAAGCTCTGGCACGGCGTCGAAATGATGCTGACGTTAATGTGGCTTCACGCGCAAACGCACAGGGCGCTTGGAGGCCGTTGTACTGATCTCTTAGGCTTCTTGTTCTGCCGGGCCGCCTGATGGAGACGACGCACTGCCATGTTTGCACGACAAAAAGTTGAAATGCTATGTTTTAACCGATGCGTACGCAATAAGCTGGTACGGTTTATGCGGATACAAAACACATTATGTTCAATGGCCGCTGAGTCGGGGATTTGACTTTACTACTTTTAAAACGAAACTACTGTTTAAGCGGGTACGGTTTAACGAGGTTTTACTGTGTACTCTGCACCGTGCCGAACAATAAGTGCTTATGCGTGCGGCTAGTGCGTTGATCGGGCCTATGTGCGACCATCAGCCGTTTGATTTGTACGCAGGTGCACATCAAACGGTCTGAGTGCTGGTCTTCCAGAATTAGAACTATGCTACACCAACTGGCCCAAGTTTCTATACCCTACTTGAGTTTCATGTTTGCCTGTTGTTGGAAGTACAGATGTATGTAACTCCAGGAGTTTAGGCAGTGCTGCTCAAATTCAGCTTGCTACTTTCTGCTTACACAAAAGCCTGAATGTGTTTTGTTCATTAAGTCTGCAGTCAAACTTGGTAGGCATGCCTGCAGTAGTTGTCGGCTGGTTGCCTGCGAACCTGAAGATTGCCTTTACAGTCTTCAGGTCTGTGTGCTGTTGGCTTCGGTACATTTTTCCAGACAGTACAAATATATTTTAACTTTACAGTGAAGCTGTTTATGGCTAGGCTTCTGTGTATTTTTCTTCTGCGTGTGCAAAAATTGTGGGCTGATCTCGGAGATGGTGCAGTACTGGGCTGACCCGTGGTGGAGGTGAAGCAGCCTTCAAGCACTCCGCTAACTTGCAAAAATGTGTTTAATATTGTGGGTCCAAATAAAACCTGTGTTGTCAGATATTAAGCTGAAATAAACAGATACACTTCGACCCGCGTCAGCCACGTCTACCTTTGCACGACCTTTGTCGACGTTTTAAGCGCTTGCGTATCTACTTTTCTTTCCTTCTGTCCTCACTTTGTCGACGTTTCAAGCGCTTGCGTATCTACTTTTCTTTCCTTCTGCTCTCCCATGGTGATGGTCCCGTCAAAATGTCACGCTTGTATAGTTTCCTCTGGCTCCTCGAGGCAACGGTCCTGTCATCCATGCTAATGTATATGAAAATCATGGTAAATGAGTTTGTACCTTTCTTCGAAATTCTGTGTCACCTCTGTGTAGTGTTCTAAACAGCTTCGCTGGTCACCCACCTTCACAGAGTGGAATGGCTCGTAATTTTTATTTTTGGTAGGAAATAACAGCTTTTTCTCAGTCTCCTAAGGATGTCTTAAATTATGTGTATAGAGTAAGCATTGACCATCTTCTCACTGCACACACAAACAGTGGGCTAACCATTATTTGGGCAGAATTATGGCATTAGTTATATTTTTAATTCTACGAATTAGGCAGGGTGCACCGATTCTGGGTGAGCTTAACCTTTTCAGGATCTGTGTACATATCGACATGTTTGCACAGCGCAATAGATGAGGACTGAAGGAAGAACACAACACAGGCGCTGTGCTTTGTTGTGTTCTTGCTTCAGTTCTCGTATTGCGCTGTGCAAACATGTCGATATTGTATCACCAACTCGCCCAAGCTTCCACCTTATCTGTGTACACAATTGTGTACACTAAGATGTTGCATCAACAGCAAAAGCATTGATGAAAGTATTTAAATTGTGTTGCATACATCTTGAAACAGTTCTGATTGGAATAGTGCTGCAAGATTGAATAACAAGTGCAGAATGTTTTAGTAAAGCAAGTGAGAAAGTAGGCGGTAGGGTGCTTTTTCTCAGCTTCACTGTGTCGTATGTAGCAGGCTGATTTCTTTCATTATTTTTCACAATGTTTTGCACCAGTCATCATGTTCAAATTGCTTGATAGGTGCTTTTCAAGCCTGGTAGACATGAAATAGTTGATGTTTTCATATTTGATGTTCCTGTAATGAGTTTTTGCATGCTGTTCACATTCTGTAGACCTAACAAACTCACTAAACAATTCAAAGTTCTTAATCATTTGTGCAGCTGTATGCTTTTTATGATTCTGAAGAAGTAAGAAATGTGCTGAAAGTAAGTTTTCAATCAACAGAATTAGTCATCGTCTAAAAGGGTTAAATTCCTTCATGTAGAGGTGTTTGTGTAACAGTGCTGACTGAGGTTGCCCTTTTTATTTTCAGTTTTGCAATGGCTCACATTTGGGCCTGCCCACCAAGTGAAGGGGACGACTACATTTTCCACTGCCACCCTCCTGAGCAGAAGATACCAAAGCCTAAGCGGCTTCAGGACTGGTACAAGATGATGCTTGACAAGGGCATTATGGAGAGGATAGTGCTGGAGTACAAGGTCAGTCCCTGCTCCAACGTGGTTATACCTTTGAGGATTGATTTTTTTTTTTTTTTTTGCAAAAGCCGTGCCCCTGTGGTAAATATTTTATTGCAGGTTTCAGTAGTATCAAATGATCAAAAACTCATGAACACAGCAAGCATTTATTGCAAGCAATATTTTGTGGTAAAAATCCTTTCTTGCACTAACATTATGCTCACAGTTATTCTATACAATAAGAGATTGAGAAAAATGTGTAGCGAAATTTACGGTCATCAATTTTTTTTTGTCCTGAAAACACGATTCATCAGAAGTAGAAGCATGTCAAAAATGAGTTGGAAGATGAAACGCTTGAGCAGTTCCCGTGAGAAGAGGCACCACGTGTGGCCATACCGAAAGCATGACTGCTCTGGGAATATGTGTACCTCAACCGAAAGAGGAACTGCAAGCAAAAATGCAAAGGAAGAAAACTGATTAGTATCTTTGAACTTTGGTGTGGTGCTGCCAGAAACATGATAGTGGTGGCCATAAAATAATGATAGCATGTCCTCCATGCGTGCCTTGGAGGTAGCAGGCGATGCGTGTGTGACCACATAATCGAGCGAGTAAAGTGTTGTGTACTGGTGAGAGGAAACACGATTGACTTTCAAAAGAAGGGGGGGAGAAAGAGAGCAGGGAGTGGCAATGACACCATTATTTGGAGTGCAAACTTTTTGTTTTTCTGCATTTGTGAATTTGCAACTGCATTATGAACAAACTTGGGCAGTATATATTGCTACGGCACAATATGTGCGATCACGAAAGGCGAGCAGTGTGAAGACGACGACGACGATTAGAAGCTAGCGCGGGCTGTTGGCCAAGCGCAGCGTATTGCCTTGTAAATATACTTGTAAATAGCTTTTCGTCGGTGTCTTCCTACGTAACATATCTGGTGGAGGTTCCTTTTTTTTCTTTCCTTTTTTGCTTGCTTGCTCTTGTTTATTGGTAGACTTAGTGCTGTCTCTGAACACTGCCCATTGTTGTCATGCAGGACATTCTGAAGCAGGCCACAGAGGACAACCTCAAGAGTGCTTGTGAGCTGCCCTACTTTGAAGGTGACTTTTGGCCCAATGTGCTCGAAGAGAGCATAAAAGAACTCGACCAAGAGGAAGAGGAAAAGCGCAAAGCTGCTGAAGCGTTGGCTGCATCTGCTGCTGCTTCGGAAGGCAGTCAGGATGGTGAACCTGAGGGCGCTGAGGTGAGCACCAGTCTCAAGAAGATGCCTCCACTTTTCTTTGCATTCCCTATTTCATACTCAGCTGGCAAAGCTATAGAAAATAAGAAGGTAGCGCAGTCATAGAGGTCTTTTTCACAATGCAGTCTTTTTGATCTGGGACGCTTTCTATGGCACGGCCACTGCAAATATCACAACTGGAGCTTGTGAACGTCAAGTTACATTAAATTACGCATAATTCGTGCACTTTCACAGCTTGTATGCAACATATTCTGTTTTGGCCACTAGCACAAGTGGTGTGTTGTAGCCGCTGTTTGCTGAAATGTCACTCCTCTGTTCAGTGGTAAATAGGTTTACGTCTGTGGCAGCTTGCATATAATAATTATGTCATAATAATGTCCTTCTTTCGCCCGTCCTTCTGTTCATGCCGCTTCTTTCCTTCGCGCTGCTTTCTTTGGCTGTACCAGCTACGTGTGGCAGGGAGAAACCCAACCTCCGTGCTCACGGGGATGCTACAAAGTCGCACTTTCCAGATGGTGTCGTTTGCGCATGCTTGCACTTTGGAGTAGTTCAGGTGTCCGCCTTGAGCGAGACAATTGCAGTGTCCACAGCAAACAACAAAAAACAAACAAACAAAAAAGAAACATTGTTCTTTGGGAGGCGACAGGAGCTTCCTCTTTGTCCGTGGTTTTCTTGGCGGCGTCAATGTCTGCTTTGCCCACGCCACTCATACTACATGGTGCTTCAGTTCTGTGTGGCAGCAGAATCTACAGAAAATAGCAACTGCGCGTGCCAAGAGCCAACAGCACCATTTTTCGGGATAGCTCTTACGGTGACAACTGATGAGTTGATAGGTGGAATGGTTAATTTTGAGATTTTCACTGTAACAACCATTCAGAATAATGAACTATTCTTTGGTGTCCCTTGGAGTTCATTATATCGACATTTTACCGTACAGTGAAACCTCGTTAAGGGCGACCCTGCGCCTGAAAACTTTTTTCTATCGATTTTGATAGGGTTGTGTGAATATTGGAAACTTTCGAATACCGAAGAGAATAAATGTCATATTCTATTGGACCTTTGAATGGAACAGGGCTATTCGGAAACTTAGAATATTTTCGAAGTCTTTTGAAGTTTAAGAATAGTGGTATGCGTACGTTTTTGCAAGTTTGTCTTTCTGTATCTACTCTGGGTACAGCGTTTTCATGCCACTTTGCTGACCAAGTCACGGCCGCTCGAATAAAATGAGGCCATGACCGAGCATTGGACCGAGCATATAAATTCACAAACGTAAACAATATTGACATACCGGCCAACTCTTCTGAATTTTCCATAAAATGTACGAATGTCAAGCAGTCTCACTATTTTACGAATCTTACTTGAAATTTTACGGAAAACATTATATTTGCAAAAGAAAGGGAAAATGTAGTAAAACTACACCCTAGTACCTTGCGCCGCCATGAGAGGGTAACACATATGCGTGGTATCATCATCAGCAGCTGCAGAGTTGTAGTGACTTTTGTCGTCTACTGGGGGTCACGAATCCATATGCAAAGCACGATAGTGCCGTTAGCGCCTCTGGCGCCTCCGCAAACCTGTTGCCTTTGTTCGCATGGGCGCACAGGTTTGGGCTTCAGTCAGCTTCAGTCACTGCAGTGTTGGCCCTGCCTCAGTCGGATGCAGTGCGACTCCGGCCTGTAGTGGCTTCGCTGTGCAATGGTGGGCTCGAAGCCCCGGCAGTACTTCCAAGTGCTGTGGGGGTTCCACTCTGCGTGCGGCTAGGGCTGAAGGCAAGCTCCGGATCTAGCCTCACGCAGTCGCTTCGTGGTACTCTCAACCCGTAGCGCGGGAATCGCGGCTACGCCGGGTTCGGATGAATAAGGCAACCAGCGGTGTCAACGGTAACAACGTTTATTGCTATTAGCAATAGTGAACACTCGCAGAGGGACGTCCTCTCAGTAAAAGTAGTAAAAGGCTTGCCTCGTTGTCTGGGTGGGTCAGACAAACGAGGTCACTCATGGGATGCGGCAGGTGCTGTGTAGGCGGTCCAAGGCGTCGGCGTCCCAAGAGAGAGAGTCTCTCCCGGTAGCGCGCTTTTATGCCTTTTTACCTTTTTGCGAGGGGAAGTCCTCCTCGCCTGCCGGATAGGTTTCCCTTTCCCGTGAGCTGCGCAGGAGAAGAGGAGTACGCGCGTCATCAGAGCGACGAAGAGAGGGAGGGCGCGTAGTGCCTCTCTCCCCTGTCTACGCCGGCGCGACCCGTCGCCATGGCGACGTAGTGCCTCTCTCCCCTGTCTACGCCGGCACGACCCATCGCCACGTGCGAATGGGTCGCCGCGGGTACGCGGGAGGAAAACGAGGCGAGTGCTCCCCACAGTGCTTCCAATTTCCGAATTAACGGGTGTCAAATTAACGAGCTTTTAATGTAGCACTTTTTGAGAAGACAAACTGCCTTCTTCAGACACAGGCTCCTCAGATTCATGTACTGAGGAGCCTCTTGAACCGCCTTTTCCAGGATCTCCTGTCTAGATTTGTATGCCCAGGTGTTGTCAAGGCATGTAATTCATTGCCGGAAGTTGACTATGGAGCTGCAGAGAACCACAAAGGTGATGAAGGCACAGTCAGTGGCAGCACAACCTACTCTGTGGTTGAAACACTGAGCTGCATTGAGAGAGAGCAGTTCTTCTCTGCTGTACGTCTGTACGCAGCATGCGATTACATTGGCTACAAATTCCCGCTAGAAAACTTCAATCTCAAGGTGACTGAAGTTGCTCAAGTACAAGCTCTGGAAACTGCTTCATTCAACAGTGTAAGTCATTTTACTATGGCATTCTCTGCTATCCTACCCCCGCTGAGTGGCGAATCAAAAGAAGCAATCGACACACTGGAAGTCAAGTTTGCCAACTTGCAAGCATATGAGGTTCCAGCGACCGTATTAAATGAGCCAAGGTGTGACGTGCAGTGGTTGTAATTGGGAAGCATTCGAAGTGTCGACGGATCGCTCAGGCTCCACATCATTTCAATGGTTATGCTGGGTATTCTCTCCATTCCTTACAGCAGTGCTGAATGTGAGAGAATATTAGCACTGTGAACAAAACTCTAATGGAGTTTCGCTCATCTCTGTGTGAGAAAACACTCGAAAGTCTGTTGGTGGTCAAAGGGCACCAGAGTGGTACTTGCTTTGAGCAAACCTACACGGAGAAGTTTCTGTATGAATTTCCGAATCGTCAGGATGGCAGGTATGATAATTATTTTATTTATTTATTTATTTCATACTGCGGACCTAGATCCAGGTCCAAGCAGGGTGGTAAGAATGAGTAAGTCAATTGAAACAGGGAACAATGAGTTATTCCAGACTGTTATAGTTCGGGCAAAAAAGAATACTTGAATACATCCGTCCTTTCAAAATGAGGTGTTGGTGAATTTGGATGATGGTGTCGAGTAAGTCTAGACATTTTACTAGACAGATAGGATGCAGGATTAATTGATGTCTCCATTGAAAAGCATATATAACGATAACGAGTAATGATGGCTTTTCGAAAGTTTTAAGGAAAGCGTTTACTATTGCATTTTTAGGCACTAAATGTAACGTAACTGTAACATCATCATAATATCTGTAGGTATTTATCTACATAAAAGTATATATTATACTTTTTAATTGTAAGATTTAATATAAACCGCCTTAACAACAACTAACATTAAAACAGAGAAGTTCGTCTCAGTGGTCGTAGGTATTCAGTGAGGCAACCATGTACTTTCTAGAGCCTTCCATTCTTTTTTTTTAGGCTTGCATTTGCAAACGTGGTCGGCGGATGTTTATGTCACTTCAAGTTATCAACTTCAGTCACGTTTAAGATGCCCATGGGCACTACAACCACCCTCGTCAATCATCTAAAGCATCACCCTGATCCATTCAAGCAGTTCGAGAAGCTCCGTGCTGCTGAATTCTCAAAAAAGCCTGCAGGTCCGAAAAAGACGACGGGCACCAACAAGGCAGGTGCAAGTGCTGCTAACTGTAGCTACTTGAAGCCGACGTTGAAAGGTGACAGTCAGCGTGCAAAAATGTTGACAATGAAGGTTACGCAGTTCCTGGCCACTGGCTTGCACCCTGATTCTATCGTTGAGGAGCCAGGCTTTTTGTCTTTGATGCACACTGCAGTGCCTGTGTACAAGGTCCCATCGAGGACTACACTTTCTCGGAGTGTCATGCCAGAACTTTGTGCCATAGAAAAAGAGCAGATTGATAGTGAGCTGTGCAATCATTTTACCGTTGGGTCCCCATGCTGCTCGGTGACGACTGACGGGTGGACGTCGAAGCAAGGGGATAGCTATGTCTCATTTACATGCCACCTCATTGAAAAAAAAGTTACGGCTTCACAGTTATCACCTTGCATGCTGGCACATGTCCGTAGGAAAAGGAGTGGGGACTGCCTCAAGATGTTCCAATTTTCATTGCCACGAACAATGCTAGAAACTTCCTGGGCGCCGCATCACAGACGGGATGGTCAAGAATACACTGCTTTGTGCATACATTACAATTGTGCATCCAGTGTGCAAAGAAGGACACTCGCAATTTTGAACAGCTGTGTGTCAAGGCCCGAGCAGTTGTAGGGCACTACAAGAGGAGCTCCCAGGACAGGAGTTGCCTCAAAGTGGTTCAAGTTAGCATGGGCTTAAAGCTACCCTTGAAGTGATTCAGGATGACACAACACAATGGAACAGTGAATATGAAATGATGTCCCGCCTTTTAAAGCTCAGTCTACCAATTTCCTTGAACCTGTCAGAACAGGAGACATTGGAAAGTCCAATTTCAGGTGAATGGCATCTGGTGGCATCCATCACATCAGTGCTGAAATGTGTTGACAATGCAACAAGAGAATCTTGCTCCGAAAAGCACCCAATTCTTTCGCAAGTGGTGCCACTAGTACATTGCATGCAACTTCTGCTCACCCAGCAACAGCAGAGTTGTGGGGAGGAGTCTGTATTTGTAGGAAACCTACCGCATAGCATGAAATCCAGGTTTGTGAACATAAAATTGCAGGGACATATGCCTTGAGCATGGCATTGGACCCCTGATTTAAAGCATTCTGTTATGACAACACAATTAAGAAATGGTAGCTAAAAATCAACTTTGCTCTGGTGTGGAGAAAAGTCTGCCTCAGGGGAGAGACAAGAAAGAGTCCAGTGCACCTGCACAAGCTGTCTGTAGTGATGCGTGGAATGTTTTTGGAACTTTGGCCTCCACCACCACTTCAAGCACTGGCTCCCAGCGACTGATGGAGGAACTGGAGGAGTGCCTCCATGCACCTGTTCGGCCCCGCATAGAGAATCCTTTCCTGTGGTGAAAGAATTTCGGTGAAGTCCAGTACCCGTCACTGTCCAAGCTAGCTCAGCTATACCTGCCAGTGCTAGCAACCCAAGTGTCAAGGAAGAGGTCGTTCTCGTCAACAGGAAATGTTGTCACAACTAGAAGAGAACACCTCCCCGAGCATGTTGAGCAGTTAGTGTTTATACATGGCAACATGCACTACGATGAAAGGCTGGGTGAGGTGTTCACAGTGGTCTGAATAAATTGAAAATGAAAAAGTTTCTCGTTGCCTCACATTTATAACGGTTCAGAAAATGTACTTGATAAAACAGCCAGCAGATATCATTGCAACAAGATTATGTACTTCACTCCCTCAATTTTTCTGTTGTGTACTAGGGGTCCGAAATATTCGCTTCGATTCGGGTCAACTTCCAATCGAAACCAAAACATCTCAGGGATTTCAGGGGAGCTGCAACGTAGTTCTAATTTTATGTTTGCTCTAAAGCCCCACCCGTAACTTCCGCTATCCTGCGCATTTGTTTGCTTTTCGGAAGGGTTTTTCAATATTTTTGAGAGTTTTACAGTGCACACAGCACTCATGGGGGGGTATCGAGAGTTATGTTGCCTCTGTACCATTTGCGGCGGCACCCTCCGAAAAGCGTCACTTGTGGGGAGTATGGATAGTTCATGGAAGAGCAGACACCGCTCGCGGCTTGCGTGTTTCTCTTTCCCCGTAGCTCTTTAGTTTCATGCGTTTGATTTGACTGCCGGCCACGTGCTACTTCCATGCTTCCTCAGTAGTAGATGCAATCATGTCGAGCATAGCTTTCTCATCTTATCCACTTCCTCTTCAGTCACGACTGCCGGGTTCAATTCTTATGCAAGTTTAACCGACGTGTGGATATGCATGATCTAGCAAAGCAGTTGAGGCGTCGACGTTCGGCGGCGGTATGACTGCAGCGGCGAGCTGCCGGGTGTCCTGTGCCGACTGCGACAACGGAATCGATTTCGGAAGTTTATTGCGTCTAGTACGTTTCCGTCAGTAACGATTGACGGGACTAAATGTTGCTGGCCCTCCAGCATATCCAGCGTCACAGTCGCAAGACTAAGCCAAAATGGTGGCTGTTTTTGTTGTTTGAGTGCTCGTGATCCTTGGAGCCAGTCATGACTCGTCACCTCGGTGGCATGCTCAAACTGGGCGATAAAAGCGTGCACTGCGAATTTCTTTTTCTGATGTTTTTTTCATGACCGCAGTGCTGGAAATGTTGCCGACCGACGAATATAGCTAGCCAGAAACGTGAGCTTTCGAATGATAACAAAATGGCACTGGCAGAGCGCGAGGGTGCTGTTCATGTCGCGACGATTGTATTCATGAGGCTGACGTAACGCCCAGCTTCTGCCACATTCGGGCCTGAATCGCCCGTGCTGTCATTTTCCATGTCATCCTCATCACTGTCGTTATGCGACACTTTGGCAACAGTGGCAACAATGGTGCAAAGACACACCTCGTAGCCGACATCTTTCTGTGGTTGCAACAGGTCGCAGCAGTACTGCCAAGCAACTTCACATTCCAAATGCCACACACTGTAGTCAACGGTAGATGCCTGTCGCGTGCCAGCGCCGATTTCTTCATGCCACATTCGATAGCACCAATGATGTCCAATTTTTCTTCTATGCTGAGCACTCGGTGTTTATTAGCCGGGCTTCAGCACGACGGTAAAATGATGTTGATGTTGATGTGGCTTCACACGCAAATGCACAGGGCGCTTGGAGACTGTTATTGCGATCTTTGAGGCTTGTTGTTGTTCTGATGAGCTGTCCGATGGGGACAACGCACCGCTGTGATTGTGTGACAAAAATTGGAAACACTACATGTTAATCGATAACGTATCCAATAAGCTGGTACGGTTTATGCGGATACGAAACGCATTATGTTCAATGATCACTGAGTCGGGGATTTGGCTGTACTACTTTAAAATGAAACTACTGTTTCAGTGGATACGGTTTAACGAGGTTTTACTGTACCTATATGTTTCACCCGTGATGCACTATTTTCTGGTCAAGGAGAGAAGTGCTTCAAAGCCTTCGTAGTGTTGCCTGCTACGTATGCAAGGAAGTACAGTTGACTTCAGTTAATTCGACCCTGATGGGTCTGACGAAATTTATCGAATTATCCGCTAGGTTGAATGAAGAAAAACGCCAAAAGACACTGCTGATTCAATTGGCAGTACTTGCCCGATTGATAATGTCACGTGGTCGTGACGTCAAAGAACACAGTAGCAATACTGTGAATGACAAAACTAACTTTTATTGGGCGAACCTGTGCCCACAAAACAGGCTACACTTATAGCACAACGATAGCGGTGAACACGGTCGGCGATCGTCGAAATCTGATCAACGGGTCAAGCGCATCGGCTTTTATATATCAATCGTCGAATGTTCCAGACTAATCGCTGGGACCCGCATGTCTTCCACAAAGTTCTACACCATTCGCGTCACGCCATGGAATCAGATAACATAAGGTTTGGTGACAACAGACAGCGGATAGAAGCATCGATAACTTTCCAGAAACTTCGGATACATGCAAGCGCTTTCCGCGCTGTGCGTTAACATTTGTTAGGCGGCGAAATGGGTCCCCGATAAAGACAAGTACACGTGTCAATAACATGCCTGCAAATCAAACATGCGCCCACTTTCAACATCTGCAAAGTAGAAAACTAACATAGACATGACATTAAGGCTCCTAAACAAAGTGCACAGTCAATTTTTAGCAATGAACATCCAATTTCTAGCAAGAAAAATGGGCAAAGGTTTACTATGTATTGCCCAATGGCAGCCGGGTGCTCTAAAGTCAGCTTTGCTGCTATCGTATGTGTTATGCGGTAAAGCATACGAACAAGCTGTGGCAGTTTTGTTTTCCTATATGACTGCACAGCGCAGGAAATTTTAAGCCCAATTTTCCTGAAAAAGAAAATGTGGCAGATCCAGTGAGTTGATATCCATATACAGCAAAGCTTCGTGTGAGTGCATAAAGAGTTGAAACGCAAGTTTGTATTTATTGAATGTCTGTACAAAGTGACATGGAAGGCTTTATTTAGGTATTGTAGAGAGGCTAATGCAATGCCACCGTGGATGCTTGAAGACGAGCTCTCTGGGCTTTTTCTTCCCCCTTACGGGCGACGCCGCAGCTGCCGCGGGTGTGCAGAGGCAACCGCCATATGGTGGCAGTGTAAGGAACCCAGCGGCACGCGTGCTTCGCTATGTTTGATTGGCCTATTTGGCAAGAGAACAGCCAGGCCGCTGCACCCACGGTCACGAAACCTGGCGAGGGTCACAAAGACAAGCAACGCATTTAGAATAGAGTAAATACTGTAATTGGGCTTGTAAATCTTCCTAGGGAAGCTGAAAATAAACTTCTTGGCAGGAAATTGTGTGTGTTCAACGCATTCACTGTCTCCTAAGTTTTGCCATGACAGACGCTGCTGCTAAAGGTGTCGCTTTTGGGGCCACCATTGGGATGAGGCGAGTGCATGCTGGCTGGTTAAGTTTGAATTGCCTGGCAACGGCAAATTCTTTATGAACAAATAACAAGAGCTTGTATCCATAAAAAGGTATGGGCGCTGGCTGGGACATTTACTAGGATCAAATTAACCGAAGTCAAATTACTGGAATCCACCTGTGTAATGCTGGTCTTTGAGCATATTCACTCGACTGGTTCTGCTGTAACAGCGTGGCTCACCTATGGGTTCTGGGAAGCTTGCTTTAATATTCACAAGCCAGACATGCTTTCTCATGCTGAATTAGCAAAATGAACGCACTTTCTGATATGCAGAGGAGAGAAGGATGCTCGAAATTGATTAAGCAAAACTTTGGCATTAGTAGAAGTAACTCAATGTCCAACATGCATTGTATGTAGAGAGATGGTCGGTAGTCTCCGAATTGACTCTTTGGGGTCGCATTCTGATAATGTAGTCTCTTCTTATTACTCGACAGTGTACTAATTTGAATAGGAATGTTAAGTTGACCTAGATTGATAAGAATAAACCCCTGGGAATTGTGAATCCTGGTATTGTCAGCGTTACTGTGAGTAGCTAGGGCTGATCTGTAGTTTTTCAGGTGGGTCTGATGTTTAGAGGCAAAGAAAAATTTTAATGAAGATTCCCCACACAAATTAGCTTTTTTTATTAATACATGATACATGAATGAAAACAACAACAAAAACACGGAAGCAAAATAAAAATTGCCAATTGCTCTATGAGATATTGCGGCTTCACTGCCTCGGTAGGAGGAAAGCTTAGAAAGGGCTAGTGCTGTACTGTAGCATATAAGTGTCAAAAATAGACTTTTTAAAGAACTGTTACTGTACAATAGCTGGGTTAGATAATTTTTCGTGTCAGCTTAGTATTGTGCTAGGATTTTTACATGAAGAACTAACATGTTCAAGCATAATTTTACATTCAGAATTTAAACAAGAAAAATGCATTATTTCGAAAAAGAAAGTGCTACTTTTCAGCTTACTTTTCACCTTAAGGCTGCATTAAGGTTTCAGTGGGATTCCATTGCTGGATTCAGCCTCAATTAGGCATAATATTTTATCAATGCCTTTTGTTTCGATAATAAATGGCATGATAGCAGGGTTTTCTTCATTTTTTTAAGCTTATTTTTTTTAGTTTATAATTCAACAGCTAAGGATATCATTGTATAATAAAGAAAGGGAATTGTTCAGGATTAGAAAGCAACAAAACATTATTGCATGTGTTGGAACTCTGTCCGTAGCTAAAGCTATGCATTGAGCAGGGTGCTGCCAGCATGTGATTTGTCTTGATTCAAATGTGGCTAACGTGCTTGGGGCTTTCACTTCTTCAGCAGGGTGAAAAGAAAGGGCAGAAGAGTGGGCGTAACAAGAAGGCCAACAAAAACAAGAGTAACCAACGAAAGAACAACAAGAAGTCTACGGTACCCCACACAGGGAATGATCTCTCTGCCAAGATTTACTCAACCATGGAGAAGCACAAAGAGGTATGCAGTCATTTGGGCTCTTTCTTTGGTGTTTGAGCAATGCTTGAAATTTGTGAGGATCATGCTCTTCCCCATGTGGCCTTTGTGGTATCCTTAAGGGGGGACCCTGCACCTGAAAACATTCTTTAGTTCTTTGTCGATTTTGATGAAACTTGTTGAGTTTATGTATTTCAATGTGCTAGTTATAAATATGCATCCAGTTTTCTTGCAGAGTAAATAACTTTCCAGAAATTGAAGAAATTAAGCTTTATTGCATAATTTGCTTGGAGGTGAGCTATCTACCAAACTATGCATGGCACAATAAATATCGACATACGGAAATAAAGTGGAACTAACAAATAGTGCAAATAAGCAAGTATGGTGTTCTAACCCAATTTTATATCAAATGAGAAAATTGTAAACTTCAGTGAGGGAAAGCCATCTAACTGCTAAAGAAACATTTTAAAATTTTATAATAAATGCAACAACATTATTGCGCATATTTGCACTCTGCACAGCTTTGCCTTTCCAGAAAAACAAAATTACAGTGCTCGCACCAATAGAAGCAGAGATAATGCATCTCCAATACGGTATCATCATCAAAATTTTGGTTTTGAGAAAATAACAAAAAACATTTTACAACTGATATATTCAAAGAAAGTTTGAAAGAACAGCACCAAAGGCCATCAGTAGGCACTAGGTATAATTCGTGGCCTTTGCCGGCTGATGACATAGCGTGCACTGTGAGTATGTGGTGGGGTTCTTACGCGAGCTTTTGGGACAAAGGAATGACAACACAGTAGTGCAAACAATAAAAAGGGGCATTTATTGCACCTTTCATAGACCAATGCTTGCTAGCCCAGTTGCTATCCTCAAAATATGCCGATGGGCGTGCGACAAATAGAGGGAAGTCTGACTCACCACGACCGGATAGTGAGCGAATATGTTTGCCCCATGCTGGACTCCAACGCCTGATCATTCGCAGGTACGGTCACGTGAACGGTGGCGCGTTCGAATGATCGTATTCATCCATTCCGGTATAGGCCTTGCGAGATGGTCTTGCAGAAGCATGGATCGGCGCGCGCATAGAACGTCCGCACAGCTTGCCGACCCACAGCCAAAGAGGAAGAAGAGCCTTCTCCTTTTTGAGCCCAAGTAACCCCGCCGTTAGGTGACGTTAGCAGAGCAACACTCGCGCCATCTCGTATTACCCTGCAAGCATAGTGACCGCTGCCCTAAAGCCATGCGGTGGAGCCGGATTACAGGAGACAGGAGCTATGCACGAAAGCAACCCATCAGGGGATGTGCAAGAGTCGCGCATCCCCACAACGTTCATTTCAAAAGGGTTACACGTTTTCGGGCCCTCAATTCCCTGGTGGGCGCCATCCCAACGCAACTTCACCACGGATCTCGCAAACCACAGTCAGTTTAGTAACGAGACAGTAATCCTGATCATTCCGCACTAGCTATGCAGAACCACTGCAAGTATTAAACAAAAAAACGCCGGGAAGATTGTTCACTGCTGCAAGTCCGACGACAATGTACAGAGTAGCAGGCTTTGTGACCAAGGCTGTTGCACTATCGGCGGTCAGATCTTCAACAAAATAGCGAATCTTTCGCTCCGTGGCTGTCGTAGATGCAACCTTGTCTAGCATAGCTTTCTCATGTGCTCTTATCTTATCCACTTCCTCTTCAGTCACGACAGCCGGGTTCAATTCTCACGTGAGTGTAACCACCGTGTGGATATGCGTGATCTAGCAAAGCAGTTGAGGTGTCGACGTTCAACGGCGGTATGACTGCAGCGGCGAGCTGCCGGGTGTCCTGTGCCGACTGCGACAACGGAATTGATTTTGGAAGTTTATTGCATCTCGTACGTTTCCACCAGTAACGATTGATGGAATGAAATGTTGTCGGACCTCCAGCATATCCAGCGTCACAGTCGCAAGACTAAGCCAAAATGGCAGCTGTTTTCGTTGTTTGAGTGCTCGTGATCCTTGGAGCCAATCATGACTTGCCATTTTGGTCACATGCTCAAATTGGCCAAAAATAGTGTGCACGGTGAATTTCTTTTTCTGTTGTGTCTTTTGTGACTGCAGCGCTGGCAATATTGCCGACCGACAAATAAAGAGAGCCAGAAACGTGAGCTTTCTAATGATACCAAAATGGCACTGGCAGAGCGTGTAGTTATCGAGTTAAGGCTGTTTCACATGGTGTGATTGGGCTGAAACAAATTATTCTGCTGCGCACGTCACCGAACGATTTTCGTTGACAGCTTTCACATGAATTTGCAGCAGTGCAACTTTCGTCACAGCGATGCGCAAGGTTGCCCCCTCCTCACAATGTATCCATGCCTGCATCGTTAAATAAGAACAACATGGAAACTAGTCAATTATTCGAATATTCCTGTTATTATTCCGTAATAGAATGGGTACACCATTTTGAACCTTTAAAAGCGTTCAGACTTTACGACAGCGTGCGGATGCAGTGAGTGAGACGCTGCACAACACCACAAGTATGAGCATGCAACTTGTGTGGCGTTGGTGAGGTGGTTCTGTTTAGTACACTCTAGTTTTGTTGTTACTATGGAAGCCACAAATTTTTTCCTGGATGATTATTTGCATTTGCAGAAGAACAAGCTACTATTGAGTGTGTATTATAAGCAGCTGCCACAATTTGTAGTGATGAAGAGGTTCATGACGGTGGCAATCAAGTGGGTACGTTCCTTATGTTGAAGCGGTGCCGTTCTCCTGACCTGGATAGCGTGCAGCTTCTCCTTTTAAACTAATTGTGTAAGCGGAAGAAAAAAAAAAAGGTTATGAAGCTCCTAAGTCGCAGGCGATGGTGAGTAAGTCCTATTAAAGGGGTGGAGACATCAAAATTTTTGTTCATGCGTTTGTTAATTCAAACGTTGCGTCATGCTTCAGGGAGCACGATACACACAGCGGGATTCATAGATATCCGATAAATAATTTAATAATAGCATTATTATACCGAGCGATTTCGGTTTCTGTTTCTGGGCTCCGGGGGATGCTATGACGTCACAGAGGAGGAAATGCAACATGGCTTCGTCACGTGGGCCACAAAAAATAGTGACATAAAACTATGCTGCGTCATCTGCTCGCGCATATGCGTGCTCTGCCAGCAGAGGTCAACCACTGGCGATTCGAAGTGCATGTCGCGATTATTATAATTATCGCGAAGAGCGACAGCAACGGTAAGAAAATATTGCGGCTTGTGAGAGTCGGTGATTTATTCCGAAGCGCCGTAAGCTTTAGCTTTGAAGTGAACCGGAAAAGGCCTAGCGACGATATCGGTGGTGCCGAACGATCAGAGGCGGTGAAGCTGCCGTCGGTGCCAGAGTGACCACTCCTCGGTCGCTGATTGGCTGCTTCGCCGTACGGCTGCCGCACAAATGGGTCCCGGGCCCGTCCTCTCTACGGCAAGGAAATCTCGCCGTTCGCGAGCAAAACCGCCGTCGCACGGGGGCCCGCGAACGGCAAACGGCGTGCGGCGAGTTTCCGTGCCGGTAACGTAGACGGGCCCTCACATTGACAAAGGCCGAGCGAGCGAGAGACCGCTCCGAGCTGCCGAACTATGCGACTATGCGAGGAGAGAAGCAGACAACACAAACGCCGCATATCCTGGTCCCTTTTGGAGTCGGCTGGCTAGTGTTACACTCAAACGTGTCCGCACGGCAACTTGCCGCTCGCAGTTTGCCGTTCGCGGGCCGCCGTGCAGCGTTCGTGCTGTCCACTTCTCTCCTCTTGTGTCCGTGTCTGCACGCCTTACCCCTTCTTTGCATTAAGAAAGGATTTCTATATGCCTGTAGCTCGGCCATAGTGGAGGCTATGATCGGTCGCTCGGCTCAGCAGGCTCCATAATCAGCATTTCATCGCTACTCATCATACGTCACATTTTTGTGCTAGTGTGCTATGACGTCAATATTTTCGTTCCTCCTCTGTGACATAGTAACTGCCGCGCTAGCGATGGGTCTCGACTACGAGAAGGAGTTTTTAATGACTTTTTGGAGCTGAATTAAAATTATTTTGAAATGTTTGTAGCGTCCAATACCTCGTTCTGGGTGTCCTTGCATACGGAAGCAGCCTACAACATGCTTTTTATAGCCTCAAAATTTGGTGTCCCAACCCCTTTAAAACATAACTAAACCTGGCGTGCGACATTGCTCCACAGAGCTACTAACGCACAGTAAAACAGGAAAGTGCCTATTTTGATGGCGCTTTGTTTCGTCACACAGTGCCCCTCCCACACTCGCTCCGAATCAGCGACGGCACGACAAATTTGTTGGAATCCAGTCGCGGAGAGCCCACGACGTCGTGGCAGTCGCTGAGCGACGGAATTTGATATGGCGCTGACTGAAAGTCACGCCATGTGAAACAGCCTTTATGCATGACGAAAATTGGGCGTGATTTGTCCCCAATTTAAAGGGCAATGCTGGCGGATTCGCACCTTTAGATCACACTAATGGAAGAACTGTGCGGTATTTTGTAACCAAATTTCAAAGATAGGCACAGAAACGCGTCAGGAACGTGGAAAATAACACTAGAAAATTCGAATTTCGGGCCGATTTTGACTCCCAAAGACCCCGGTCCCTCTTAAGAACCTGAGTGTTGAGTAGGCATGGCAGTTCACTAGGTTGTGCGAGATGACGGGCAGTATCTCGCTGAGCTCAGAGCTGCGGTGGTTGGTACACCTTTTCGTACTGTAGAGACACCACAAAAGTACTGGAAAATCCCAGTATATAACAACACAGATGCTATAACAAATTGTCGGATAAAGCAGTGTAAATCGATGTTCTTACCATTGGCAACATGTAACAACTATATGCTTGTACAGTTGCTGACCGATAATTCATGCATGCTTGATTATTCAGACAGCTCCGTGGCACTGCCACTGGCCTCGTAGATTTAGTGTATGAGAACGACTGAAATTTCAGACACTTGCAGTGCGTCGGTGCGATAATTCTGACTTGAACTGCATGGCTGTGTGCTCATTTGGCCACCAAGTGGAGGAGAAGTAGCAATACATTTGTTTTGATACATTGCCAGCATGGTCATTGGCTACATCTACGATACCGGAACTAATGAAAATACTCCTTGATACCGAAACTAATGAAGCCTAGTTGATCTAGTTTTTGCTGATTGTGCCCGAACTAACCGAAGCAACTAAGTCGTAAAGGCTGCATTTATGATTTGTTCAAGTTCCATTCATCTCTTGTCATCCACTGTTCATAGCTGTCTGATCCCATTGAGATTGCTGGCACAGTGTTACTCTGACCACTGGTGAAACGTGAAAAGGAATAGCATAAAAGGCATAGTTAGAAAATCATGGCCGTGGACTGCCTACGCCAAAGGCATTTAAATGTATGTATGTGTGTAGCAACGCTTCGTCGAAGATACAGTTAAACCTTGATGTAATGACGTACAGTTAAGCCTTTATATAATTAAGTAGATAAAATCTGCAATTTCTTTTGTTATACTGAAATTTCGTTGTATTGAAATGCGACCTTTTATGAAATTAAGTACAGTCGCCAATCGATTTTTCATACGTGGAAAGCGGCCACAGAATTTTCCTAGTTATTGGGCAATCGAACAAAGCAAATTCGAATGAGAAAACAATTCATTTTGATGAATTTGGGAGCCAGTGATAAATGATATGGTTTCATGCCACTTTGACGAGATATTTACATCAGCGGTATGAAGTGAAGCCAGCCATGCTTTTGCGTGCACTCCGCCTCCGCGACCAATAGCTTCGCTCACACTGGGACGACGCTATCATAAAAAGGGCCGGCAGGGGTGAGCAAATTCTTCATCAGCCTCTTGCTTCAACGGGTCACCAAAACATGAGGTTGCGCAACCTTCAATACTAAGCAAGCAGGAAGACAGCTTACATTGCTTACATTATGCCACGCCGTCTCTGCGCACCCCATACTTTGCACACGCGGCAGAGGCAGATTACCTCTAAAGCAGGGTACGCAGCTGCATATGTGCTCAGCTGCACTTAGAGCCATGCGCAGCCACAGCCGAGACGTGCCAAAATTCGTGACACGCACCAGCTTACTCGCCCCACCCCTTGCGCGTGCTTGGTCGCATTACCGTGAGCTCGCTCCCCTCCCCTTCTTTCCATTTGCTCATGTGGTGAGGTGGCACTTGTGCTTGGGGCACGATAGGATTTTATCGCTCTTTGACTTTATACGGAACATGATGTGGCTTCACTTCGGCGGTCGCTCTTGTCGCACCGCGCGATTTGAGAGGTGCGTTTGCAAGCAGCCACTTGTAATTCAATCATTTGTCCATCTGTGCCTGTGGAAGCTTCCATTTATTGTCTCGGCATTCATTTACTGTGGAAGCGAAATTTCGTTATATTGAAATCACACACAAGCTCACTTTATATTGAGGTTCCAATTACAAGGTGTTCTATGGACAAGAGGTTATGAAAGCTTACATACTTAGCTATATCGAGAATTTTATGTTGAAGTTTGTTATATCGAGATTTAACTCTATTTAACTTTTTCTAACTTCTTGTTTGTCGAATACTCATGTATTTTTAACCTCAGTGATAAATCGAAAACCGATAATCCGGACATGCTCTGTAATTCAGGCAGCTTCGCGGCACCACCAATAGTCCCATAGACTTAATGTGTAAAGACCAATATTTCGGACAGCCACCAGCACTACATATCATTATCCAGACTCCGGCTGCGGGCTTAGTGTATGCCATAGAGTTTCTAAATAAATACCCTAGAGGGAAATGTGGTGCTAGTGTCTACGGTGGCTCTCCGGAGCGTTGGCTCAACCTGCATGGGAATGATGTGAAGTACAGGCTTCGGATTGACTTCAATCTTTAGACTAGCGGTGTTTGCTTGCGGCTCAGTAAACGAAGCTATACTCAAATATCACGTAAAATCAAATTTTATTTCTGCAGTATCTTATATAATGCACAACACATTACATAAACTGTCTGACTTTGAGATTGAAGCATGGTTTGCCACCAGGGCACACCAGGGTACGCATTCTTCTGCAATTCTGTTCCCGATTTAGCGCCAGAGAATAATTATTTATTTTTACAACAGCAATAACAACCGTGCATGTACTTATATAAAAATACTCATCAAGTATTTATGGAAATAAAAATGTTGTGTACGAATTTTGTGTTGTGCCTTCAGAGAAATGCTACAAGTGTCGTCTGCTACGATGCCTGCTTGCTGCGAACGTCACATTTTTCTCGCAGACGACAGGCACTTGCAAACTCTCTCGCTCTTTCGAAAGGCTGCGTTTGGCTATCTTGATTGCTGAATTTCTTCAAGTACTTTTAAGCACATCTGCTGCAGTGCTAGCTAGGACGCTTGTGGCCTCCTACGAGTATGCTTCAGTATATGTTATGTTGACGTACCGCTTCTGAAGCGGCTACCAGCAGCTGTTATGGCGTGACTTTGCACTTACCCATTTTGCGACAGCAGATTACAGCCAAGAAGCAGCAACCTTTCCTACCACAAATAAGTTTGTGTTCTCAAAGTCCTAAAGCACACATTTCAGTGAGCACGTAAATGAGCAATGTGTAATGAAGTCCTCAATAAAATTTTATTGTCAAGCCACTGGAAGTACTACTGCCTCTTTTGTATCAGTAGTGCATTCCTTTTGCTCTTCGGAAGTTTCATAAAGCACTTAACGCTACAGTGCCAACCTAACAGACTTAACAAACCAAGGTCAAAATGGTCAAAACACGTTCTTTCAATGTTTATGATGCCGTCACTTTCTTGACGAGGCTTTGACACCATACTGCGAAACAAACATTGGCCCAACCGCTCGCCCAGCACACTATCGCCACTTCGAGCAACAGAACAAAGGCATAGAGATTTGCGTCACACCGTCCCACTGCGGGTTATAGCAATTGCACTTGGAGTGAAACCAAAACTGACAAAAAGTACCTGTAGACCAGTTTGCCATTCGACAAAATACCAATCTGTAGCCTGTACTTCCCATCATTCCCATGATGGTTGAACGATCACAGCGACAGATTTCCCTCTAGTTATAGTGATATGAAACTCTATGACGTACGCCAAATCTGCTGCCATTATCTCCCCTGGCAATCTCGACGAGACATCAAATATGGCCTCGGAGATTACTGGCTAGATGGATTACAGGCTGAGGCCTTGCCTCTATCGCCACTCTACACTTGTGAGATTTAACTGCAACTGCCGATCTTGGAGGCTTTGCCTGAACTGTGAGGTTGCATCAACATAACGATCATCATATTCTTTTCCGGCATGGCCACACATGGCTAACTATCGCTGTTCTGTTTGTTGAGTTTGGCTTGCGTGCAGCGTTCTACGATGCTGTGCTTATTTGTTTAGTTTGCATTCCATACAGCGCTCTGCTGGCCCCAAGTCTTTCTCGGGAAGTTATATATAGGCCGTGTCAAGTAGCACCGACGGTGCCCTTGCAGTCTGACTCCAAATGTCTCGAGTCGCAGTCTGAATGAGCCCGACTCTGCAACTGAAGAGACTTAACTGCCGCCATCATTGATGACCTGCTGGGCTGCGGTGTGCCGATTCCTGCCACTATTAGATGTGACGGGTTTGCAGACATTGGCAGCGAAGTTTTTTCGTGTTCCAAACTAAATGATGACAGAATAATTGAGCAACTTCTCCCACTGTCAAACAGCGACTCTGACTCGGATGATGATGTGCCCTGTGCTCCGGAGCCTTCCACATGTGGATCTCACTCAAGCCTTTGCAGTCCTTGCATCGGTGCACAGCGAAACGCAAAACAGGCAGAAATACAGGTGGACCTGGTTGCACGTAAGCGGAAGTGTGTGCAGTAATGCATTGACAACGTGTTCCGTGCACAGGGGCCTTAAAACATAAATAAACTGATTTTTTTTTAATACGTTAGTTTTTTTCGGACATTCTATAGTTCAGACTTATTTATGTTTAGAACGAAATTTCACTGCGAAGGAATACCGAGACAATAAACATAAACTTTCGCAAGTGCAGATGGTCAATTGTTGAATTACATGCGGCAGGTTATGAACGCACTTCTCAAACATTGTTTCGCGCAACTGAGAGTGACTGAGAGTGAGTGACATGCAAGGTTGGTGTGCATCCCCTTTCTTAGCGTGGTCTTGGCTGTGCATGGCTGTCGGGGTGGCTGAGCGCAAGCGCAGTTCGCGCACCTTGTTTTAGAGGAAATCTGCCACTTGTGCAAAGACTGGGCAAGCTGAGATGTAGCATTGTGTGCTCTCTTCCTGTGCGTTTATTACGCTGCTGGTGCTTTTCATGATAGCGTCATCCCACTGGGGGAGACACTACCATATGCAAACGTATAGTGGAAATGAAAGCATGGTTGGCTTCTCTTCGCTCTGCCGATGTGAAGAAGGCATGAAACCTTATCTTTCGTTGTTGGCTCTCAAATTCAACAAAATGAATTTTTTCTCACTCACATTTGCTCTTTCCGACTGCCTGATAATTGAAAAAATTTTGCAGCAACTCCCGTATAGGAAAAATCTGTCGGTGACTGTACTTACTTGCATAAAAAGTATAATTAAAATTTTTTCACGTTCCCTTATAATTAAGCAAATTGCCAATCTCACTGACCATTATATTGAGATTTAACTATTCTTTTTCATGAGCATACCAACACCTGATTCTGCCTTTATTTGCTAAGAGGCCACGTGTTTATTTCTACCTCAGGTTTTCTTCGTGATCCGGCTGCACTCTGCACAGGCTGCAGTCAGTCTGCCCCAGATCCACGACCCAGACCTCCTTATGCAGTGTGACCTGATGGATGGTCGAGATGCCTTTCTGACACTTGCCCGAGAGAAGCACTACGAGTTTTCATCACTTCGGCGTGCCAAGTACTCGACCATGGCCATGCTTTACGAGCTTCACAACCAAGGCCAGGATCGATTTGTGTACACATGCAACAGTTGCAAGAGCCATGTGGAGACGCGTTACCACTGTACAGTATGTGATGACTTTGACTTGTGTGTGGCCTGCTATGACCGTGAAGGGCACCCACACAAGATGGAGAAGCTGGGCTTTGACCTCGACGATGGCACCTCGGCAGCCGACCCCAAGCAGAACAACCCGCAGGAGTCACAGCGGCTGTCCATCCAACGCTGCATCCACTCGCTGGTGCATGCGTGCCAGTGCCGGGATGCCAACTGCCGCCTGCCCAGCTGTCGGCGCATGAAGCGGGTGGTGCAGCATTCCAAGAGTTGCAAGCGCAAGACCAATGGAGGCTGCCCCATTTGCAAGCAGCTTATTGCCCTGTGTTGTTACCATGCCAAGCACTGCCAAGAGGCCAAATGTCCTGTGCCCTTCTGTCTCAATATCAAGCACAAGCTGCGCCAGCAGCAGTTGCAGCAGCGCCTCCAGCAAGCGCAGATCCTGCAGCGGCGCATTGCCAGCATGGCCACCATGCAGAACCGGGGTGCCCCTGCCCTGCCGCCAGCTACAAGTGCTGCCGTCTCCATGTCGTCGGGGCCACCTGCGCTTCCGCCGGCGAGCACACCCCCTGGCGGTGGTGGCGGCACCGGCAGCAAGCCAGCAGGGCCTCCTGTGGGAGCATTGCAGGCAGTGCAGCAGGTACAGGCAGCGGCCGCACGGCAACAGGCTCCTCACCTGGCGGGCAACCCTGGCGGCTATGGCAAGGGGGCGCCCCCCGCGCAGAAGCCTTTGGCACCTGCGGGGCCCCGCATGATGCCCTTGCGCTGGGAGGGGCCCCCCTACGGCCAGCAGGGCCTGCCCCCCATGCGACAAGCGCCACCTCCTACCATGGTGCCTCCTGGTGCCCAGATGGGGCCACCTGGTGGAGGCCAGCAGCGGCCAAGCCAAATGACGCCCGCCTTACAGCAGCTGATACAGACCCTCAAGTCGCCTGCCTCTCCTCAGCAGCAGCAGCAGGTGCTGCACATTCTCAAATCGAACCCACAGCTGATGGCTGCGTTTATCAAGCAGCGCAGTCAGCACCAGCAACAGCAGCAGTTGCAACAGCACCAACAGCAGCAGCAACAGCAACAGCAGCAGCAACAGCAGCAACAGGCACCTCCTCAACAGCTGATGATGGGAAGCCCGCAGCAACCACCTGGCATGCAGCAGCCTCCCATGCAGCAACCACCAATGCAACAGCAGTGGATACAGAAGCAGCAGCAGCTGCTCATGATGCAGCGCCAGCAGCAGTTCCAGCAGCAGCAGCAGCAACAGCAGCAGCAGCAGCAACAGCAGCAGCAGCAACAGCAGCAGCAGCAGCAGCAGCAGGTTCCACCCCAGGGGGCCTACCAGCGACCTCGGCACTTCTACCAGGGAGGGCCGCCTGGTCCAGACCAGTACCAGCAGTTTGCCCCTCCGCTCAAGCAGAGCCCCCTGAGCCCCCAGCAGCTGATGCAGCAAGTGCGGTCGCCACCCCCGGGCCAGCTGGTGCGCTCACCGCAGCCCTCGCCCAGGCCCATCCCATCACCACGGCAGCAGCCTATCCCATCTCCTCACTACCCCAGCCAAACACACTCGCCCCATCTTGGTGGGGGGCCCCTGGTGGAAGGTCCCCCCAGTGGCGCTGACCTGATGCTGCCTCAGGGTGGACTGGGGGCAGGGCCCAGCCCAAGCCCCGACCTGGCACCTCCACCGCCACCGCAACCGGGGGATGGGTCGGACATGCTGACACCCCAGGAGCAGCTGAACAAGTTTGTGGAGAACTTGTAGCCCCACCGCCGGTGCATGCAGAGAACTGGAGCTCCCTTGTACATACCACTGGGCATGACGCCCGCTGTACAGTTCAACTCCGCATCAGTTTGTGCTCCTCCTTTTTATGGATCATCGGACACATCTCGCGGCAGTGGACTCACCTAGCCATGGCTGCTGGGCACTTCATCTGTACTGTAAATTCATCTGCCTTCCTTGCTCTGTACCCATCCCCCTGTTTATTATTGTTCCTCTGCCCCCTTTCCATTTTTTTTTACCAGTGTGTGCACACCCAGTGGGCTCCAATCATGAGAGAAAAAATGGAGCTTTCTCACCAGTTAAGTTAAAGCAAGAGCTGCCTTTTCCCAAACTGTTCTCAGAGGAGCCTGTGGTCACATGCCACTTGTGTCTGGGCGGCGGCTGCGTTGTTTCACCTCCGTGTTTGTTTCAACATTTTTTACAAAAAAACAGTGGTGGTTTTGGTGCCCCCTGTGGCACAAGTTATTTATTACTTAGTTTTCAAGCATCTCGGGGATAGTGGTTGGTGCCCCTCCCCCTATCTCCCATCATGGAGCCATTTTTTTAAAGTAATGAGTGTGTTTGGGGGCTTGTATATTGTGTGGGTGATGTGGGCGCAAACAGACACTTCCCTCTGGGCACGGAGGAACATAAAGAAATCTGGAGTACATTCCAGTTTGTCCCCTCTTCACATAGTCTGTTGAAGGGGGCTGGAGAAATTCAGTGCACCAAGGGCTGTTGACCTCAGAGCAGCGAGAATGTATCATTTTCACTGCCAGCCACCGTACAGACAATTGAGATGGGACCTGTGTAGTGGGAAGGGGGTTAAATGTGCGATGGTAATAAGCAAGTGGTGCTGCATTTGGAGAGTGCTTAAATAGAAAATGCCTTTTGTAGGCAAAAAGAATTGTGTTGAAAATTGCGCCTCATCTCGAAGCATTGCCCTACCCACTCTGAACACACTCATCCCATAAACCTGGAAAAAGCAAATGTTGCCTTTTGTTGTTTGTACATTCATTCCCTAGGGTCGCCGTCTGGTTGGGCGATGTCTGCATTGTACATACTGTACACATTTCATGTCTACCGAATGGAATAAAATTAGGTACGTTAATAGAAGGCCACTTTCATAAGCCTAGAACTGTGTTCTTCGACCTTAGCGTGCACCTTAAATGCAAAGGTTTCATGCTTTGTATCGATGCACACCAAATTAAGCTACTTCCTGCACGTAACATTTGCAATGGATGTTTAATGTCTTTGTCATGCACATGTGTGGAATGCTCCAGTCTGCCATATTGGCTGCATGTGCTTATCCAAAAAAGGTAAATTGGGCCATCTCATCAGGCCCTGCAACAATCATTGTTTAGTACGGAACAAGCGGCTGATGCTGCCAACGTTTTCAATGGAGTGAGTAAAAACTATTCATTGAAGGGGTGAGGGAGGCCTAGCTACGTAGGCTGCCAGGCTGAACATCTCGACGACGTTTTCAGCTCGTGCCAGGACCAGTGTCTGGATGTTTCGTTTGGTGCTGGAAACAAGGGCCTCCCACTTTTCTTCGATGGGGAGCCATTCATTGGAGGCACCCAGAGAAATTAATGCAAGTAGGAATTGCTGTCATGAAGCTACTTGCATGTGCACTTGAAATAGATGCAGATTTGGAACTAAATTAATGTTTGCAAAATGGTGCTTTCCATCTTGCTTTTGCAATAAGCTAACAAAGCACTACCAGCACACGCATAGGAGGCCGCTAGTTTATTATATGCAGCCAAAACATACTGTATTCAGAGGCCTCTGAAGCTACACTCTAAAAAAACGTTTACACCTTTTGGAGTGTATATCTGCCACACAACAATAATCATCTGCCTTGCTTGCGTTTCCTTTCTTTAAAACACCGCGCCCGCTACTTTCCTGTCGGCAATGTTATGTCATGCTGATAACGCGCTTACCGTTCGTTGCTGGGAAGAGAGAGAGATAAAACTTTGTTATGTCCTTGATGGGGTTCAGGGGTGGCGGGGGTCGGGAGACTAACCCCCAATCCCCCCTTCCTCAGACGGCGGCCAGTCCTTGCTTTCTGGCGGCGTCTTCGGCCATCCGGACGGCCCAGAGCTGCTCCTCTGGGTCCAAGCTGAGCAGCAATGTCTCCCACTGCTCGGCCGTAGTTATGCGTGTATTAGTGTGGGAGGTGTTGGTGGGTGAGGCTTTGGGGCATTGCCAGATAATATGATCGAGGTCAGCGCGGGCCTCGCACGCTTTGCAGAGTGGAGAGTATGCATCGGGGTACATGCGGTTGTAAAGCACGGGGTTCGGAAAGGTTCGTGTCTGAAGGAGTCGCCAAGTGGTAGATTGAGACTTATTCAGTGTTTTGTGTGCTGGGGGGTAGCGTAACCGCTCCCTGCGGTAGTGAAGGAGAATTTCTCTCAACGTGACCATTCGGTCGCGCGCGTGACCGCGATGCAGAACAGAGGGCTGGTCGGGATCGGAAGACGCAGGAGAAGGATGATGCGCCCGGTGTGCGAGAGCTCGGGCGGCATCGTGGGCGGCTTCGTTTCCAGCCAGACCCGAGTGACCAGGGGCCCAGATGATCTGCACGCGGCGTTGCCTTGAGGGAGGAGTGCCAGAGAGAATCTTCTGTGCTTGGGGTGCTATCAGTCCTCTTGTGTAGTTACGAATGGCCGTTTTTGAATCGCTTATGATGCAGTGTGCATTGGTACAAGTACCGGGCTCGCAGCTTTAAAGAAAGGAAATGCGTAAAAGACAGACGATTATCGTTGCATGGCAAGATAAGACTCAAATGGTGTAAACTTTTCTTGTAGCAGTATGGACGGTAGCGTAATGTTAGCAAAGGCCACATAGTGCTTGTGCCCCAGCCAGGTGACCGGAGAAGCCGTGCCCCGAAAGGTGCATCGACACGGCGTACCGGTAGTTCCGTGCAATCGTGTAGTGACCAGCATTTTCGATTTTGGTCGCATGGATGCGGTCAGCTACCAGGTAAGTTCATGTCATATGCTCTTCCGGCGTTGGTGGTAGAAGTGTTCAGGAGACTCATAATGACACCGAAGTCGCAGTTTACATCACATTTATTTCTCGCTGTCGAATTACGCCGGGTAACTTTGTGAAGAGCTTTTCAGTACGTGTGCTGCAAGAGAAACGTTTTTGAACAGGTTAATCGCTGCTTTCAACTTTATTCGTATGTTTAGAAACAGAAGAGCAAAGTTTCTGCATTTCTTAAGCGACAGCTCGACACTGGCAAACAGTGACATATCAATTCAGAATGCTGTCTTACCTCCTGCCATCCGAGACCAGCCATCGCGAGACAGTCTTCTTTCAGTTCCAGAGCTGGTTAATAACATAAGGCGCTAGGACGACGAAATAAAAACACAACTGTATTAACTGACAAACCCAAGAAAGGCCCCTTCAGAGGAATTCGAAGTTAACGTTGTAACTTACGACAAGCAGGTCACTTACTTGCTCGTATTAGTGTAACTAGAAGACCGAACTTGAATAATGTGTTAATAGTGGCAGACCGAGCCCGCTGCTTTTCTTCGGCCGGGTCGACTCGTTCCATACGAGGCTGGGTAAGTTTCAGCATCGCTTTCAATGCCGGCTGAGCCGCTGAGCCGACAAATGAACCAACGCTACCGTTACGTCTCAACAAAAAGCGCAACACGACAGAGAAAAGGTGCTCCCGTGCTCCTGCGAGTGGATTCTTTGGTAGCGTGTCGGTGTGTCCGTTTTGTCCACAGAGTTTCTAAATAAATACCCTAGAGGGAAATGTGGCGCTAGTGTCTACGGGGGTTCTCATGAGCGTTGCCTCAACCTACATGGGAATGATGGGAAGTACAAGCTTCGGATTGACTTCGGTCTTTATGCTAGTGGCGTTTGCTTGTGGCGCAGTAAACAACGCTATACGCAAATATTATCGCGTAAAATCTAATTCTATTTTGCAGTATGTTGTATAATGTACAACACGCTACATAAACTTTGTATAACTTTGAGATGGGAGCATGGTTTACTATGGTTTGTCACCAGGACACACCAGGGTATGCATACTTGTGCGATTCTGTTCCCGATTTAACGCCAACGAATGATTATTTACTCATTTTTGCAACAGCAGAACAACCGTGCATGTACTTATATAAAAATACTCATCAAGCATTTCTGGAAATAAAAATGTTGTAATGTGACAAAGCGTTGCGCCCTTGAGCGGAATGCTACAAGTGTCGTCTGCTACGACGCCTGCTCGCTGCAAACGTGAGACTTTTCTCGCAGACGACAGGCACTTGCAAACTCTCTCGCTCTTTCGAAAGGCTGCGTCGGCTGTCACGATTGCTGAACGTCTTCAAGTACTTTTAAATACATCTGATGCAGTGCTAGTTAGCACGCTAGTGACCTCCTACGAGTATTTCGTCATCATATTTTATATTGAAGTACCGCTTCCGAAGCGTTATGGCGTGGCTTTGCACTTACCCATTTTGCGACACTAGACTACAGCCAGGAAGCAGCAACCTTTCCTACCACAAGTAAGTTTGTGTTCTCAAATTCCTAAAACACGCATTTAAATGAGCACATTAACGAGCAATGCATAATGAAGCTCTCAATAAAATTTGATTGTCAAGCCACTAGAAGTACAACTGTATATGTCTTGTATCAGTAGTGCATTCTTTGTCCTATTCTGAAGTTTCATAAAACATAAGTTTCATAAAACGCTACAGTGCCAATCTAACACACTTAACAAACCAAGACCCGAACGCTCAAAACATGTTCTTTTAACGTTTACGATGCCGTCGCTTTCACACCGCGACACAAGCATCGTCCCAGTCGCTGGCCTAGCGCGCAATCGCCACTCCGAGCAACATAACAAAGGCAGAGAGCTTTGCGTTGCACTGTCCCACTGCAAGTTATAGCAATTGCGCTTGGAGCGAAACCAAAACTGCCAAAAAAATACATGTAGACTAGTTCGCCAGTCAATAGAATGCCAATCCGAAGCCTGTACTTCCCATTATTTCCATGATGGTTGAACGATCGCAGCGCCAGATTTGCCTCTAGGTATACTAATATGAAACTCTATGGTTTTGTCCGGCAGTAGCCAATCCAGTTTCACGGGTGATGATGATATTAAGCGCATTTTTCGTTCTTTGCGTCCTCAAGCGGTAATCGGCAAAACCTGTGGGCAAACGCAAAGGCTGTGAGCGGTTGAGTGAAAGCAGTGAAAGTTCGGCCACTGGTTCAGACGTCAGTCCGTGAATTCGAGGAGTTGCTGAGCCGTTGGAATTGGTCACGAATATGAATCATGTGGAGTGTTTGAGATTCCTGTTGCTCCGGTGAAATGCTTGTTCTTGATCGGTCCGTACCAAAGCTGGTTTGGCCATTGCGAGATCAAGGACCATAGAAACGTGAAAGCGGGACGAGCTAAGTCCAGCAGGTTGGACTGTTATTTTTTGCACGAGGCTGAGGGTGCTGAAAATGGGGCTGCCAGAGGAGCTGAAAGATCGTGGATGGTGGGTCACATTTGTTTTTAACGTTGCCTTGCTGTCTTTAATGAGTGGTGCATGGTCAAGGCGCAGTTGCCCACTCTTCTATCCCTGCTGTACACCACGCAAGTTATTTCATTTCTTGTTACCGGTAGGTTCTTGAGCGCCGAAGGACTCGAAGAGTGCATAGAAAGCTTGGAGAATCCCAAGCCGGAAGACGTAATCCGGAAAGCAGTGAACGTAAGTTCTTCGCTAGATATTTGAATCATTATTTCTGCCGAACCATGCCTTACGACTACAGCGTGATCCGGGGTTTCAGTTTGATTTAGCCGATATTGGAGAAGGTGGCCTGCCAGAAGATGTCTCGAGGAACAAAGTGGATTCGGTACGTACCTCTTGGTGCAAATATTAGAAATATATGTGGAAGCATTGTTTTGTATTGATAGAGCTACCGGTGTTTGTGTTTTAGATAACAGGACCAGTGGTTGTTCAAATTCAGAAGATACGAAACGTTGCTGCGCCCAAGAGTAACCCAGAATCGGACCATTCGCCGAGGCTACTGCGACTGCATCTGTATGACGGAACTTCATACTGCAGTGCCATTCAATGGGGACGGTGGAACAACATAAGGTAAAACCATTGGTCCCACAGTTTGCTGTTGATAACCATGAAATTTGAATGAAGTAAAATCCAAGCAGCCCAAAATAGTGCCAAGTTATGCTAGTGTGACATTAATTAAACAACTTCTGACAGTGGCCTGTCATGAACTTGCTGCACGTGATTTTGTTAGGATCTTTATCCAGATTTAGGGATATATCCTGCAGTACTTTCTCTTCATGTAGTCTTTGAGGAAGAATGAATGAATAGAGTAAGCACACTCTTTTCTTTCCACCATAACTATCATTGTAGTCCTTGCGTAGGATAATGATTATGGTAATTATTGGTGCCCATGGTGTCCTTCCTGTAGTCTCTGGGGTATGGAGCCACTAGACTTCACTGCTTAGTGATTGACTGTCAGCCAGGTCACCTTAGTCTGAGCATTGTAACACGTCCAACCAATACTTATTTCCCGTACTCTGTCATCCTTGTGTCTACAATACTATTATTGCAAAGTCCTTTGTTGAATGTCTATTGTTAGAAAGAAAGTCTTAAGAAAAGAACATTTCTAGAGGCAGCTCCCACTGCTTCCTAACAGGAAAGATAAAACCAATGTTTGCTTACACGTCCTCTAAAAGAGGCAATGGCCCCAGAAGTCTATGCGCAGTACAACTCGCTTTGCTCTTCTAGTAGTAACGATTACTAAAGCATAGAATCTTGCTGTTTCTAGCTAAAATATTAATTTTGGTTGAATATTGATGTCATGACCTTTGCTGGGACTCAGGGTAGCGTAGTCCATCGTGGTCAAGCAGTTGTTGGGTTTTTGGTGTCCGAGCCGTCATTGTTTTGTTGTGGCTGGTGCTATGCCAGGGGCCAGGCGATCGAGAGCTCCGGTGCGATGTCCAAGGAATGAAAAAAAGTTTTTTTTTTACATTTTTACATTTTGAGAGGTTGCAGTACTAGTATAAGTAATAGTATGAGCATGATCAGGAGCCCACGTCCGCATTGTAGCACACCCTTACCGCACTCCAGACGTGCTTTTTATCCCATTTATTTCCCTTCTTCCCTTTTCAAGAGAATTCACTGACCAATCACAAAACACCAAATCATTCACCACCTCCTCTCTCTATTATCCCAATGTTGTCGTCTTTCAACGTCTCACCGTTGCCCAATGTGACGTAACTACGTGGCAAACTGTGAACCCGCTGTCAATATTTTTTTCCCCGGGATTCCTTAACAATGACCCTGTCATCAAATACTAGCCTCTTCTGTCAGGATTGGGAGACCAGCCTTTGTGGTTGTCAGAGGGCAATGTTGTTGTCTTGAAGTGGATTATGAAGTGTGAACAGCACCCGTGACAGATGCATCTCTGCCGGTGAACCATCCTTTGCTCCAAGGGATCACCAGGCACACCACGGGTCAGCTCTTGTCTAAGCGGGCGCTTGTTTTGCCCGTCAGTTTTGGTTACACTGATTTAGTATACTGCTTAGACGTCAATCATAACACCTACAAAATTTTCCCAGATGTTTGAGTGTGGTTGGAGAACTGAAAGTGTGTTGATCAATATCCGTACGTCAAAAGTTGTTGACCTAAACAAGCAGGAAGTGATAAGAGAGCTCTTCCTATATTTGGCTGCGCACCTTGAGCAAGTTGGTGTCGATCCAGTTTCCAGAATATGGCATGCCTTCTCTGCACCAGAAGTTTAGTTCCAAACCTCCTTGGTTTTTACACAATGCGATTGCATTTTGGCATGTCCACATGCAACCACAGACGAAAGGCTTGTTTTAATCACCATTGTGGTGCTGCCACCATATTGCTAGTTGATTTAGTTGCTAGTTAGTTTTGCTAGTCAGTTTACATTGCAACCATCGTGGCTCCTTCTTTTGGGGGCCTGGACTTTAGAAATGCCTGGAGTTAAGTAAGTTTCAGCCATTTGGCTTTAATGTATCGAGTATCTTTGGGTGGAGCCAGACATTACAAACCCTAATCGAGCACAGTGTGTGATGTGCTACAAGGCAATTGACATTGTTACAATGGGAAAATTGCCAATTAAAAGCCACCTGAAGAGCTTGAGGCATGTGAGCAATGTGACTGCTTAGCTGTAAAGAATTGCAGCTAAGCAGATCTGAATATTTTTTTAGTTTATGTGTATTACTGAAGTTTCCTTCAAGCTCCTTGACTTTGGCTTTCAGCAACCTGGAAACCTTTGATTGTCCTTGAATTTTGTGTCAGATGTTCTGTATTGCCCTTTCACTATTTTGATGCTTGTATTGATTTGAGGACTTTGATTTTACCATAAGTTCAGCCTTGATGACAATATTTTGTTTGCTATTGTTGATGAGGATGTAGCTGAATTGAGCATAATTTCATGTAATTTAATTTCACCTTAAAAGCCTGTAGGCATTACAAAAATTGAATATAATTCAAATTGTTCTCATTCTTTCTTTATGCAGCCTTTCTACACCCCCTGGCAGCAAGATCCTCCTCAAGAGTGAACCAATACCTGTTGTGAATGGTTTCCTTCTGCTGGCAGAACATAATTTTAAATTCTTGGGCGGCAATGTGGCACATCTTATAGAAAAATGGGAGCTGGCCAAGGTAAGCAGCTGATATTTGTGTGCTGGTTACACTAAAGTTTGATTAACATTGCATGTTGACATTCGCAATTTACAAGAGGTCATGCACTCAACGCATAAAAAAAGGTGTCATTTAAAACAATGTTAACAACATTTGGCGACAGCATTCCATTCACGAACTGTTCTCACAAAAAATGAATAGCAGAGTACGTCACCCTTAAAAGGAAGTTCGTAGAGCTTTAAATCATGGTCTCTTCGCTTCGAGACATAGAATGGTGGCTTCAGATATTTGAGAATAATATATACTGTGAAGAAATTTTGATCTCAAACTTTTTCTTTGAGATTTAAGGTCTGGCCACTGAAGATTGCTTTTGCTCTCTGTCGTACCAAATGACCGGTCGTAATTTCGAACGACGAAATGGACTGCCCTATTCTGAATTTTTTTCCAGTTCATCAACAAGATCCTGAGTGTATGCGTCTCAGTAGACAGACGCATATTCAAGTACCATGCGGACGAGAGTAAAATATAAATGTTCCTTTAGATGTTTGGGAAAATGGCTGAAATTTCTTCTTAACAAACCTAAGAGACTAGCAGCTTTCTTCACGATGTACTTGACGTGCGATGACCGCCTTAGGTCATCAGCAAATTAGACGCCTAGGTACTTAAAATTCTGCACTTTGCTCACAGAAACATGGTTGTTAGCATATGTATAAGACGGGTAAGAGCGCTTCCTTAGAAAGGTGATGGGCACACATTTTTTAGCATTCAAAGTCATGTCCCAATGAGCACACCACACGAATATCTTATCTAAGTCATCTTGTAGGCTTTGCACCTCAAGTGAACTATCTGTGACTCTGTAAATCACGCAGTCGTCTGCGAACATTCTGAACGAGTATGTAACCCCATCATTAATATCATTAATATATAACAAAAAAAAAAAGAAGCGGCACCAGAACAGAACCTTGGGGGATGCCGGAAGTGGCAGGACCATAGTTCGATTAGTGGCCGCCAACAACTGCACACTGCTGTCGCAAGCACAGGTACTCAGAAATCCTTAAGATCATCCTTGCATTCAAATTGTAGCTGCGTAATTTAGAAACAAGAAGATCACGTACAAAAACATCATATGCCTTCTGGAAATCTAGGAATATACTTTATCAATAGCTACTGCTGGGTCACATGTAAACTCAAGCAACTGTGTAGAACAGGACATACCTTGACGAAATCTGTGCTGTCTGGGGTAAAGTAAATTATGTTTAAAAAGATGCAACATGATGCAACTGTAGATTACATGCTCCATTGTCTTGCAAGCTTTATTTATTAGAGACACTGGCCTCAGATTTTCTACCAAATTTCTCGGCCCACTTTTATGGAGGGGCACAATGAGAGCCAATTTCCACTCTGTTGGCAGAGTCCCTCCTTGCAAACTCTTTTGAAATAAACAGCTAAAGTACGATGACAGTATATCAGAACAGTTTTTAAGAACTGTAGCAGCTAAGTCATCTGGTTTGCTTGCAACTGTCAGCTTCACATTACACAATAACTTCCGAATACCTGTTATACTAAAGATAACTTCTGGCATCGGATCAGCATCAAGTGATGGAATCTGTAAAACTCGCAATTGCAATTAATGAAATACTGACAAAAAATATGTACTGAAGCTTTCAGCCTTAAATGCATCATTATCAATCAATCTATCACCACTTTTTATCGTTGGTACCAAACAATCGTCGCACTTTGAATATATCTAAAATTTCCTCAGGGAGAGAACTGCAGAAATTCATCTGGGCGACCTCAAGAGTGAACGCTTCACCTTAGGAACGCGAGGAACCCCGCAGGGAGCAGGTCTCTCACTTTTTAACATTACCATGAGAAAATTGCCCCCCCTCCTAGATGCCATACCCCACATTAGCCATTCAATGTATGCAGACGACATAATGATCTGGACAAACTCTGGCTCAGATGGCAAAATTTCAGAGGCACTGCAAACGGCTGCAGACACAATTCAAGACTACATTAAACTCAATGGCTAACATGTTCTGCCCAGAAATCTGAGCTACTAATAATCAGAAACAACAGATAAAACATACAACCAACAGCAGGCCTCTATAATAGGGGTTCGAATGGAATCTGGCCCAGTCCCGCCTGTGCTGACCATCAGTTAAAGCAGTCAATCACAATCGTCGAATCTTTTGCAAAATCCCGCCCACGAAATCGCACTGTTCTGCTGGGCTCCGCTTCCAACGTTGCATGATCGCCGCCTCATGCAAGGTAATGACGGTGCAATCTGGGAACATAATGTCGATGCCGTTCCCACAGAAGTCCTCAAATTTGGCCTCTTTCATCAGTTAGTGCGCTCTCCATGACGGCCATCTTGTCAGGACCAGGTTCAGGCAGAGTGGTCTTTGTGGTATTTACTGCTTCCATGGAGGGGAGCAGTTGTCACCTTGAAATGAGCTCCTTTGTTTGCGTGTTTGCCTTTTTCTGCCGTAGACTGGGCGTGTACTGATGAAAGGGCTGCCTCATGGGAAGCATCCAAGGAATGCTCATTGCCGTTTTGAGACGTAGCACCGGGCTCTAAAGAAGGTCCAGAAAATGTGGGGGAAAATAATGACAACACTTTTGGTTTGCAGTACTTTCAACCATGTTTACAAAGAATGAAGGCTTGCCCTTTCTAAAAGGAAGCAATTGGCTTTTATCGCTGTCATGAATATGGAAGTCCACTGCAGTCCAAAATGATAAGCAATAAATCAGCTCTCAAAGCAGATAGCAATAAAGAAATAAATGAAAGCAATAAATAAATAAAACACTCCTCATCTTCTTTTGGAGTAGGCATGTGGGCTTCATCCTTTGGCTACATAGTTGGTAACACTGCACACCAGATGCTTCAAGTGAGTAATGACATAGTTTTTTAATGCGATGAGCATTCTTAAAATACTTCGTGCATTTTCCGGCACCTATCCATTTACCTATCTATCTATCTATGTCTGTTTTCCTGCCAACTTGTGTCACTGGATAGTAGTCCATGGTCTAGTGAGTAGAGCATTGGGCTGCTGTGCTGAGGGAACTGGGTTCGAAACTGTCAGACCAACCTGGGTCACCGGGTATGTGAGTGGGTAGTGTGAGCCGTTCATCAATGAACATCTTTGATGCCAATTTGGGTCACCGGGTGTGTGCTGCTCTTTAAGGAGAAAAGAATGGCCTTTAACATTTCTCTGGGGCTTGGTGAAATTGAACCCGCACCCTATATATTCACACAATCTTGTCTGATATATATTCACACATGTGCGACTTGTGGACTTCGCGTCGGCACCACTAGATGGCACAACATGCCTAGTGGGTAGCACGAGAGGAGCCCACTTGCATACACACATCATTCATGACGTGTTCTGGCGTTGGCTATACGGTCTGTCGCCATTGCTTCAATGCTAATTGCATTTATATCGACATTCATCATGATGTGTTCTGCCGGAATTTTTTTTTTTTTTCATATTTTGTTGGCTTCCTCTATAGCCCCAGAAAAAGAACGCGTAAAAAATATACGCACCATGGGGGCGTTGTGGCTTTGGTGTTGTGCTGCTAAGCCCGAGAATGCAGGATCAAATCCTGGCCTTGGCAGCTGCATTTCATACAGGTGAAATGTAAAATGCTTGTCTACTGCGCATTGGGTGCATGTCAGTGCACTGTGTCATGATTAATCTGGAGGCCCCCACTATGGCGTGCCTCGTAAGCATATCGTTGTTTTGGCACGTAAAATCCCAGAACTTGTACACTTTGAAATGAATATTTGAAGATTTGCATAACTGAACTTAGCTAATTAGCTGACTGACTAATCACACTTCAAAAGCTAATCTGAGTAACTATAGTCAACTACTAACAGTGTGCTGTAGGTCTCGGTTGCCGAAGATGTACCACATATTTGTTTAAAACTTGGTTCGAGTTACATGAAACCTCCAGTACATCTTCCTTGGCTCCCAGCGGTGCGTGACAAATTGATTGTTTTGAAGAAATGCTGTGTTGACTGCAATGTTTACTGAAAGCATGCAAGAGTTTCCTGGCTGAGCTCGAGCAGTGTTTCATGACAATCTCGCGTGGGCTTGCTGTGAGAAAACATTGCATAGACAGTAAAGAGTTCAATGGGCAGTTTGGCTGCAGTACCAGCAGAAGTGTCCGGTGGACAGTGTCCTAGAACCTTCGAAGTGAGCGAGGAATGCTTTGACTGTGCTAGTCATGCAGACTGGGGCATCACCAACGACAGACTATTTGTACACCTTTTTGTGATTACTTTCAGTGTACCTGTGGCACACCAATCTCGGCTTCCATGGTCATTTAATTTGGCTTAGAAATCAAGTAGCCCTAACTGTTTTTTATGCTTCTGTGCAGCTTAGCAGCAGTTTGCAGAAGTTCTAAGTTTTTTTCTTTCTTTTTTTCTTTTTGAAACTGATTGACAGAACTTGAGCCACCACAAACGTACTGCTGGGGAAGAGGGCGGTGCTCCCCCTTGGGTTCCCTTTGGGCAGAAGATAGATGCAAGCAGGCTTAAGAACCTCAAAGGTGAGTTTAGAGCCTTCCCTTACTTTTCTTAGTGGGCTGCTTTCCTAGTTATCAGCTTACTTACCTTTGAGGTTAGTATATAAGGCCTAAAGCTAGTTAAGAGCTATGTGTAGCTAAGAGAAAGCAAATAGTTATTTTCCTATTCCTCACCCTGTTAAGCTCGTGCTAGTGTTTTTTTTATCACAATTAATATTTTTTTTATTATTATTATCTTAAACTATTTAGATTTACTGCAGGGTGTAAGCCTTCCCAAACAATGTTCAGTTACCTATATCTTGCATCAGCGGACTCCATCCTGCATCTGCAAATTTCATAATCGTTTCATAACACCGAAGTTTCTGCTTCTGCCACCTTTGTTATGTCGTCAAAGTTGCTGGTGATGTTGCTTTGTATACATTTTACCGTGTGCATATTGTTCCTGTCCATGCCAAATCTATTTGCTGATTTTTTGCTTACCTTGTTCTTACTGCTTTCTCAATATCTGTTGCTGTATTATTTTGAATGCCACTTATTTCTAATTTGCTGTTCAGTTTGGACAGTTCAGCCAATTCAATATCTCTAGGGTTTGAGACATTCATGCTCTCTAGTTTATTTATTAAGTCCTTGTCTTTTTCCTGCCTTGTTGCCTTACTTCCAACTTCAATAGTGGTCCATTATATAATTTTCTTAAAATCTCACTAATTAGCTCTGTGGTATCATTGTCCTTCTGTGCTAACACACACCTCATATCTGTTCATAAGAAACTGCCTGACTTTCTCTATTTCCCTGACTGCTACCAGGTCAGCCTGGTAGCAGTCATACTCAAATCGAAGATGACTTTGTCCTTGACTAGCCTGTCGCCACTACACTTTGCCTTTCTCAACACCTCTACATCCTTCACTATACTTGGCCTGCTTGGGCTGTTTTGTGTCCACCTGTAGTTACTTTGTTTAAAAAAAAATTAAAAAGGTAGTGATTATCACTTGGGGTTGATGTCATTTACTGTTGTCGTTTTTTTTTTTTTTTTTGAGTGGTATATACAGTGTTTTACCTTGTGCTATTTTCAGGTGGGTTCAAGTCTATGGACCTTTGTCAGAAGGATACCAAACCAAATGAATCTTTTGAGAAACATCGACAGATGACAATAGCCGAGATATCTCGAGCGAAGGAAGGAAAAGTGAAAGTTTTTGGTGGTGGAAAGCAGGTAACATTTGCGCTCTAGTTTTCAGTCAAGTTTCACAGTGTTCCAATAAAATCTTGCAGGGCAACTCTTGCTTGTGTTTACCATTTCAACTTAGTAGGGAGTATTTTGGAGAGTTTCAACTTTGAATGTACTGCTACCCTCTGCAATATCTTATGTAAATGTATCAGAAGAATTCTCAAAGTATTTGGTACTGTTGCATGGTAGTAGAATTTGCGGTCTGTGGATTTTCTTTAGGCCCGTTAAGGATGAGACATGAAAATGTGCGAAGAAAAATGTTTATCTTTCATTGAAATGTGCATGGTATACAAAAATAAGGGTATTCAATGAAATTTCGCTGAAAATTTTCCGTGAAAAGCTTTGTTGCCTGTGGCACTATGCAGAATAATTTAGGCGACCTTCACCCCAAACCACCTATGGCTTCATGTAGTATGTGTACAGACGGTTCTTGTCGGATTTGAAACCTGTGCACATTGCATTTCCTTTACTTTACCGGTGTTGTACTGCTGCAGCTGCGAATTTGGCATCAGTCTTTCTCCTCTGACCATGCTTTCAAAAGAAAGCGAGTTGCACACCTAACTTCTTTGTCATCTGTTTCTACTCTAATCTAACAAGTTATGCTTGCTACCTGTCATTCAGTGTTAGCCGAAAACATTTAGTTAGAAAGTGAATTCAATACCACTGATCGGAAAGAAGAAATATATTTGTGGTGGGTTGCCCGTAGGCAACACTCGCCCATAAAGAATTAATCAGTAAGTGCTATAAACAGTGAAATATTTTCTTAGACGGAAAGAGGGGGCGATAATTGGGGTGGTGAGCAACATCATGTTCATATTTTGGCCTTTGAATATTCATGTTCGAGAAAATCTGCCACATTTTTTAAAGGATTCATTTCCCTCAGAGTGACAAGTCATTTTTATACCCCAATCACATGGGGCACTTTCAGTTGTAATCAAGCCTGGTCGGGATCGAATTTCTTCATCACCGTCGGCACTCTTCCATAGCTTGCACAAGTGATCCAATTAAAATTAAGAAATTCGATCCCAGTCTGGGCTCAATCGTGATCAAAAGTGCCTATGTCAAACTGCTACTAAATTAATGGCTTTTTCTGACTAACATGTGCAATTCTTGCTATTTTTCAGCAACCCCAAGATGGAGACATTGCTCAGCTGGTTGGCCTTGGCTACTCTGTGGATGCTGCTGTTAGTGCTCTGAAAACACACAACTGTGACATTGCTGCTGCAATGCAAGCATTGGAGTTGTCTGACCGAAATCGGAGAGAGCGGGCCAACCGACCAGGTATTTGTTGAAGAAGAGCTTGAGAATGTGGTATGTGCTAGCACTAGGGGTGGTGCAAATACCCGGATATCACTAAATTAAATACTAAAATAATGAACATTCGAATAATTAAACTTTTGAATAGTATAACTGCTATTCAATTTCTCGAATTTTTTAACGTGTTTGATGTAGAGACCTACCCAGTGCCACATGTTGTGTGCGCCGGGGAGCCCCTTGTGCTCAGTGCCGCACAAGGGTGCATTTCACTTCATTTTCGGTGCAGAAGGAGCGCCGAGCGCATCGCGGCCGTGCTGCCCCAGCTGACACAGTGTTGTGACACGGCGTAGTGAACTTTGTCACTTTGAGCACTCCACAACGCCAGCTGATGCGGGGATCACACATATATTGCCTGAATTCCGTAATTCTTAGAACGGCGCCACATTGGCCAGGTCCCTCTCTGTTGGCACAATATTTGTTGGATCGACAGGACCGATCGAAATGATAGCGCGACACGGACAGAGGAAACGACAACAAAGGCAGTGCATATTGCATAAATTCTAAATGCATGTGCGAATATTGGGCGAATTAGCCACCGATAAGCACGTAGATCATGTTGGATATGCGGCAGTTAACTTTATGCCGCTTCAACAGGTATCAATCTAACCTGGATGTGTGATCTCGGGACCGAACACAGCTGATGAACCACCTGTATGAACATATTTGTAGCAAGCATTCCACGACGGCTTGTGGCCCATTACCCGTTGGCCAGGAGTGAATTTTCGTCACGGCCACACTGCCTAGGCTATTAAGTTTAATCGGCACTGCTTTATCAGTCAGTGGTGGCTAAAGTTATGGTTTGGTGCCAGATTGATGCAGGTCTATTCGCTGCAGCCACACGACACTTGGAAAGCCAACAAACCATCTCACAAATGAAAGCAAGTGCACGGTACGCAACAAAGTTGTTCACGGCCACTGCTTTGTTACAGAATGCACGTCAGCCTCTCGTTCCTGACACCGTTCGTAGACACACGCTGTTCTCTTTTTGTAGCTTTGAGCAACCCATCATGAGACTAGCTTTAGATTTACACGGTGGGCACTTAAGTGTCATGGCCAGTCATGCATTTGTGCTACATGCGGAGCAGTGATCAAGTCACATGAAGCAGAGTCCTCTCATGTGTCATGCTTATTGGCCTTATGATAACCCACCAGCCATAAAGTTGGAATAGCCCCCCTATGTTTTGGAGAAAAGCTTGAAAGCGAAAATTTCTATACAACAATAAAAGGTAGCCCCCTAAACACAGGTCCACTATTAAACTGAGAAACTCATTGGTATTAAGCACAACAGAACATAACTAATTCAGTAGTTTTTGAGGCCTATGGGCCAAGGCTCAAGATGTGGCTGTCGGGCTAGGTCGTCTGGGTAATTACTTACCGAGAAGTGACAGAAGTGAAGATATTTGTATTCAACTCATATCATATTCAAGAAACATCTTCCTGCTGATGAGAGAGCACTCACGTGTAAGCCGCTGCCTGTTGAAGCAGGGTGGCCACTTGGAGACAAACGAGCGCCTTGCCTCATCCTGTGTGCTTTCAAATTTGTCTCAAGCCCAGAAATAAGAAGCATAGTTTGCATTAAAAAATAGCTTTGGTGGCCTTGCCATCCTCTGCATGCTTGCTGCATCAAGCCTTAACAATGTTTCGAAGACCAAGCTTGGTAAATGACTCTCAAGATGCGTGACTGGGAGGGGAGGTGTAAGGAAATCACTTCGGTGTGATACTCCTAGTGGTACTCTGGTGAAATGTCATATTGAAATGTCCTTTAAGAGTGCTTTGATATGGCAGCATTTACAGTGTCACCGCCTAGCACCAGATAGAAGAAGCTAAAGCTGCTGCAGCCATATTCAGTAATTCCACACCTTTTCAGGAGTGGAGGCATGGAACTACTGAATGATGAGTGAAATTATCTCACATCGCTGTGACTTTGCATATTGACCTATTGACTGCCAAATAATATTCCTTCAGTGGAGCCTACTGTACAGATTATTTTTACCTCTTGCGGGCTCTATGCAAACTTCCACTAGATACTAAACCCAAAGAATATAAAAATCGAACCTCCTCTGTGGTGGACAAATACGTAGTGCCATCTAGTGACAACTTTTTTATGTGATGCATTCTTTGTGAACTTCAGGCCTTTTGAGTAAGGGATATTCGAAATTATAATGTGAGAAAGACTGAGGAAGCCGTAAAAAAATGGACGCAGCCTGAAATCGGATAGATGGAAACATGGCATAGGACAAACCTAGATGTATGCACTGAAAGATAAGCAGGGTAATATCAGCAGCAATCTCGAAGATATAGTGAAAGCAGTGGAAGAATCCTATACTGACATGTACAGTACCAAGAGGAGTCAAGATATCTTCACTAGAAACAGTAATGAACAGGATACAGAAACTCCTCCTATAACTAGTGATGAGGTCAGAAGGGACTTGCAAGACGTGAAACGAAGAAGAGCGGCAGAAGAAGATGGAATAATAGTCGATATAATGGAGGAGACATAATACTTGGAAAACTGGTGGCTCTTTATACGAAGTGTCTATCGACTGCAAGGGTCCCAGAAAACTGGAAGAACGCAACCATTATACTAATCCACAAAAAGGGAGACGTTAAAGAATTGAAAAATTGTAGGCCTGTTAGCTTACTCCTAGTATTATATAAAATATTCACCAAAATAATCTCCAATAGAATAAGGGCAACACTGGACTTTAGCCAACCAAGGGAACAGGCTGGCTTCAGGAAGGGATACTCTACAATGGATCACATCCATGCCATTAATCAGGTAATCAAGAAATCCGCTGAGTACAATAACCCTCTCTATATATGGATTTCATACCCGCCGTGGTTGCTCAGTGGCTATGGTGTTGGGCTGCTGAGCACGAGGTCGCGGGATCGAATCCCGGCCACGGCGGCCGCATTTCGATGGGGGCAAAATGCGAAAACACCCGTGTGCTTAGATTTAGGTGCACGTTAAAGAACCCCAGGTGGTCAAAATTTCCGGAGTCCTCCACTACGGCGTGCCTCATAATCAGAAAGTGGTTTTGGCACGTAAAACCCCAAATATTATTATTATATATGGATTTCATAGATTACGAAAAGGCATTTGATTCAGTAGAGATACCAGCAGTCATTGAGGCATTACGTAATCAAGGAGTACAGACCGCTTACATAAAGGCCTTGGGAAATATCTACAGAGATTTCACAGCTACCTTAAATCTACACTAGAAAAGTAGGAAGATACCCGTAAAGAAGGGGGTCAGACAGGGAGGAACAATCTCTCCAATGCTATTCACTGCATGCCTGGAAGTATTCAAGCTGTTAAACTGGGAAGGCTTATGAGTAAGGACTGATGGCGAATATCACAGAGACCTTAGGTTTGCCGATGACATTGTTCTATTCACCAATACTGCAGGCGAGTTGCAGCAAATGATTGAGGACCGTAACAGAGAGAGTGTAAGAGTGGGGTTGAAGATTAATATGCAGAAGACAAATATAAGGATGAATAGCATGGTAAGGGAGCAAGAGTGCGAGATGGCTAGTCAGCCTCTAGAATCTATGAAGGAGTATGTTTACCTTGTGGGGTTCTCACCCGTGCTCTTGGGACAAAGGAACAACAACACAGTATTGCAAACAATCGCAAGGGCATTTATTGCACCTCTCATAGACTAATGCCTGTTAGCCGAGTTGCTATCCATAAATCCATCTATCCATCTTGCCATAAAACGCGATGGGTGTGCGACAAATCGCGGAAGTCCGACTCACCGGAACAGGATAACGAGCGAATATGTTCATCCCCATGCTGGACACCAACGCCTGGTCGTTCGCGCGTACGGTCACGCGAACTGTGGTGCGTTCGAACGATCGTGTTTGTCCATTCCGACGAAGGCCTCGCGAGATGGTCTCGCAGAAGCATGGATCGGCGCACGTGCAGAAAGTCTGCGCCACTTGCCGATCCCGAGCCAAAGAGGAAGAGCCTTCTCCTTTTTGCGCCCAAGTAATACCGCCGTTAGGTGGTTAGCAGAGCAACACGCGCCATGTCTCGTACTACCTTGCAAGCATACCAACCGCCACAGTAAAGCCACGCGGCGAAGCTGGATTACAGGAGACAGGAGCTATGCGATAAAACAACATATCAGGGGACGCGTGAGAGTCGCGCATCGCCACATCCCCCCAAACCTTAAATCACTACATATTCCGGTGAAACATGTCACATGGTCTAACATCAATGCGTGCCTCACAAACAAGGTAGTGTATGCAACAGTCGCCGTGCCAAGGAAATGTCCAAATATGCGAGCCGACATTGTCCTTGGGTACACTGCTAGTGTCCGCTGGTCACAGCAGCAGCTCTGCAGACTTGACGGCACGATTTCAGTCGAGGACTCTGGAAACGGCGACGCAGTAGTCGGTACGAGCAAGCGTCACTCGCTCCGATGCACCCTGCTGGCGAGAGCCGCAGTAGCTGTTGGTGACCGCCGGCTCTTTTCTCCGCCGCCGAGGGTTGCGAGCTGGATACAGGCAGCCGCCGAAGTCGCTGCGCCAAACTGGCCATGGCATCACTATTGCCCGGGGTGGCTCGATCGTAGTCTGGGGCAGCAGCGTAGACAATGTGCAAATGACAACAAACCAGGGGTGACTCCACTCACACTGCGTACACTCAACGCACTCCGTAAACACTAAAGTAGTGCAAGGGAGAGGAATTCTGCATGCGCATCGCCCACGTGGTACGATGTTCAATGCGGCTAGCAAAAGATAGGGCGACTACTCAGATGCTAAGTTCACGTGAACGAAGCTCGCTTCCTTTAGTCGAACAAGTAATTTCAATTCGTGTGAGGCTAACTAGAATGAGGGAAGCAAAGTGCAACACCTCAATGCCACAGTCCACCAGGTTGTGTCCCTCCACATGTGACAGGCAGCTTCGTAAAGCGTTAGGCCTAAAGCGTCGCTACCCTGGCAACAACCGGCATCCAAAAAACAACACTCAAAATTGGCGCATAACAGGCAGCCGCGAGGAGATGTCAGCTCTGTTAGCTGGTCCTACCCCGCTCAGTGCACACAGCATCCGAGTTGACGGCGCTCACCGTCCCAGACGGTGTCGGGGCGCCAGTGCCAGGCCACAGTACCAGTCAGCCTGTAGCGGTATTCGTGGCCTGCAGCCACCCGGCTCCCAGAGCCACGACTTCATCAGAATCAAAGAGATAGAAAAAGCTATTTACATTAAAAATTCGGACCATCCACGAGGCTTCCGTCCGTACTCACTTTCTTCAGGCTTGCCAATGCTCTGCAGGTGCTAAGCCTCACTTTCCCAGGATGTAGACCACGTGGCTCTCATACCGATGAATGTCATTAAAAATAAATAATTTGTGAAAAGGCTTAGCATGTTGAAAAGTTCAAACACACCACAGCCACCGTCGCCTGGCTCAAGAAAGCACGCCGCCAGTGCTAGCTATCAAAATCCACGCTAGCGCTACGTCTCGGTTCAAACATAGGTCTCGAACAAAGCAAAACTGTTAAAGCTATCGTCCAGTGCCCCAAGAGCCTCACGTTGGGCGCCAGGTATGGGGTTCTCACCCGTGCTGTTTGGACAAAGGAACGACAACACAGTAGTGCAAACAATCACAAGGGCATTTATTGCACCTTTCATGGACTAATGCCTGCTGGTTGAGTTGCTATTCACAAAACATGCCATAGGCACGCGACAAATCGCGGAAGTCTGACCCACCGCGACCGGATAATGAGCGAATATGTTCGTCCCATGCTGGACACCAACGCCTGGTCGCTCGCGCATTTAGTCATGCGAACGGTGGCGCGTTCGAATGATCGTGTTCGTCCATTCCAGGTAAGGCCTCGCGAGACGGTCTCACAGAAGCATGGATCGGCGCATGTGCAGAACATCCGTTCTGCTTGCCGACCCCAAGCCAAAGAGGAAGAGCCTTCTCCTTTTTGTGCCCAAGTAACCCCGCCGTTAGGTCGTGTTCGCAGAGTAACACTCATGCCATGTCTTGTACTACCCTGCAAGCATACCGACCGCCGCAGTAAAGCGGCGAATTCGGATTACAGGAGACGGGAGCTATGCGAGAAAACAACATATCAGGGGACGCATGAGAGTCGTGCATCCCTACAACCTAGGTCAACTAATCGCAGGGAATCCTGATCATGAGAAGGAAATTCACATAATACAAATGGGTTAAATTGCATATAGCAGACATTGTAAGCTCCTGACTGGAAGCTTATCATTATTATTGTAAAGGAAGGTGTACAATCAGTGCATTTTACCAATGCTGACATACGAGGCAGAGACTTGGAGACTGACAAAGAAGCTTGAGAACAAGGACCGCGCGAAGAGTGATAGAATGAAGAATGTTAGGCATAACGTTAAGAGACAGGAAAAGAGCGGTGTGGATCAGAAAGCAAACAATGATAGCCCATATTCTAATTGACTTTTAGAGAAAGAAATAGAGTTGAGCAGGTCATGTAATGCGCAGCTTAGGTAACCGTTGGACCATTAGGGTTACAGAATGGGTACCAAGAGAAGGGAAACGCAGTCGAGGACAGCCGAAAACTAGGTGGAGCAATGAAATTAGGAAATTCATGGGCACTAGCTGGAATCAGTTGGCGCAGGACAGGGGTAATTGGAGATCGCAGGGAAAGGCCTTCGTTCTGCAGTGGGCATAAAATAGGCTGATGATGATGATAAATGAAATGCATGTATGATGAGACATGGATGACATGACAGGACATAAATGTCAGGACATGTATGTTATGACATAATAACATGGATTTTACGAGCGCATGTCATGTTATACATCAGTGGCATCACATGCTTGTCATGGTGTGTATGTCATGACATAAGCGGTATGAATGACATGATGCTGTTGTGGTTCTTTCCTTAACTCAGTATAGATTTGGATATGATTGACACAACATATGTGCATGACCTGGATGACATGACATAAATATTATCACATGAATGTCATGAATACTAAGTTGCATCTCATTCTTGTCATGTCATGCATGCATGTCTCTCCACACATATCCTGATGCATATCCAGTTAAAAAAAATGACCATGACACCACCATTATATGTCATTTATGGGATTCATGACATGCTTATCATGTGATACATGTCATGTCATTCAGGTCATGTATATCCTGATATATAACTAGTTAGAAACTGGAACTGTTTGATATGTCATGATATGCATGTCAAATGTCATAATATGCATGTCAGATGTCATGATATGCATGTGTGACATTGACATGTCGTGCCATGTATGTCATGAAATGATTGGCATGAATATCATAGTCTGTACGCCAAGCCATAACATGATTCTCATGAATTTATGACATGCATGATAAGAAGTCATGACATGCATCCGTGCATGCATAGCATGACATTACCGTGACAAGAACATATGCCAACCAAATGGACCAAGTTATCTACTAACTTGGGCCGATGGCTGTATGCTCATGTTCGTGATGCCATGATGGTCGTTGCATGGTCATTCCAGCATCGTAATCTGACTCTCCCCTCTTATTCTTGCGGGCCATCTGCGCTGAAGCCAAGTGGCACGTGTAAGAAGATACTGGCATCTCGGCAGCAGAACACCGGGTGATGGTTGCATCCATTCAAAAAGTGATTGAAAAGCAAGTTTCCCACGAGTGTTGATTTCTGAGAGCCGGACAGCAACGCGCTGCCTCCTCGTTCCTCCCAAAGACTCCTCGTTTCGACGAAGAAACAGCTTCTCTGCAATCTGACACCGCTTTTGAAGTCGCTGATTGATTTCTGGGGAACACCATCTTACTTCGTGTAGCTCCATGTATTCTCAGCAACAGCAGCGAGACCTTTCTTTCTTTTATTCTTGCTATAGCTCTGCACCCCTCAAGCTCCATTCATAAGACGTCTAGATACCATCCCCAGACAACTGGCTTGACAAACGTTTCTCCATTGCACTCTCTCCGACATGATGGTAATGTAGATCTGCCTGGACCACACGAACCGAGATGCAATCCAGCCGTTCGCAACTTTTGCACGCAATACAGTGTTGCGGCTCGAGGTTGCATTGGGCTAGGAATCCACCAAGCCTATCGATGAGTAGGTATGTCCGGTAGTAGGACCGAAGGAAAAAGGGTTTACTTTACATTGTTTACACTGGTTCCAGATACGGAAGCCCACTACATGCAGGAGCACATTAAACATTCGAGTTCACATGAAGGCATGTCAGCACCACTCATTGCACCAAAAGTCTCCACTTTTAATACCGTCGTCTTCCCTAGGTGACTAGTCTAGGGAATCTGATGACTGTATCACGGCCGATCACAATCGTCTAATTGGTCGCAATATCCTGCCCATGATGTCGCACCATTGTGCCGAACTCCGCCTCCAGTGTACCTTCGCCTCCGCATATTTAGCAACCTGGGAATCTAAGGTTGAAGCTGTTCCCACAGTAGCACTCAACGTGTGCGCTTCATCAATTAGTTCAAGTTGTGAGGTTCAAGTAAGGGGTCTTTTGTTGACTCATCAACAGTCTGCGTCAACGCTACGTTAACTTTTGAATAGGCACTGATGAATGGCTGGGGTAGCTTCGTGGTAAATGTCTAATTAATGTCTTTGGCTTGTTGAGACGTAACAATGGCCATACAAAGCACCACCGTCTTTTCTTTTTTCCTTGTCTACAGCCGCTCCCCAGGTTTCGACTTGGGTGCCTGTTTTTTCTCACCTCTAGTATCTTCTGCAGTTACTTTTTTGAGAAGTGTTTCTTGCGTCACCCTTTGCTGTCACTTCACCCTTATTAACACCGGCATTTACCACAAAGCCTGTAAGGGCCGCTATGACTCAACTCGCCGTGCTGTGACTTTCTCTCTTGTATGTAGGCAGAGTTCTCCCCTGGACACCTGTATGCACTCCCAGCTTATCTGACAAGTTCCTCACTCATTTTGTTGGACCTTACCAAGTTATTGAGCAGACATCCCCTGTTTATTATCGTGTCTTGCTTGTTTGTGCTCCTTCCGACTGGCGTTGCCATGGGACCAAATTAGTGCATGGCTCTCTTTTAAAACCGTATATTCAGTACATTTCATAATAGGTACTCCCATGCGGCCAGGTGGCCACTTCTGCCTCGAGGGGGAGTTAGTGTCAGTGCAATTTGTGAGCATGACTTTCATCTTCATCATTTGTACATATCATCATCAGCACGGTGTCTTCGTCATCATGGCTCTCGCTTTGCGAGAAAAAGTGGTTTCTCATAATAGTGAGTGTTTTCTTTTTTAGCTTACTTCATAATTAAATTCAGAGTAGCTGTGGACGAATTGCATGAGTCGTGAATGCCTCACAAGAAAGGCAATCACTTGCTACTGTTGCCAATTGCCCTTGTAGCATGCTTCATCAGTTTTGTTGTCAACAAACTTGAGCTAGTTTACTCACCATTAGAAACCTGTTGTGAAAATGATCATTACATGCCTTTAATAGTTCTTTGAGAAATAAATGCTTGTCTAGTGAAAGTAAACATTGGTCATTGTGAGTGCCTCATCTTTCAATGCATGAACAGTGTAAGGCACAGAAAATAATTAATAGGTGGCACTCTTGTGGCTGCCGTATCGGAGAGTCATTGTACAGCAGTTTAGCCATTTGCTATGGGTGCTAGTGACCTAGCAGGGCATCTTATTAAGCCCTCCTATTTTGAGAACTAATCGTACCCATCATGTATTTGCCAGTGGTATAAATGATAAATATCAGAGGTCAGGATTGAAGCTAGTTTGGCCTATGACAGCAGGGGCATAGCCAGGAGTGGGCAGGTAATGGGGACACACTGGACATGTGCCTTCCCCTCAAAAAACATTTTCTGACTATGCCTTTCATTGTGATGATGTAGTGATGCTCTTGCATCTTTGTTCTATATGTGTTCATACTGTAAGCTGTCAATATTAATTGGCAATAAACATTGAGTGGACAGTGCTTTTTAACAGTAGAGACAGAAGCAAGCAAAATGTTGTAAAGCAACGATGCGAGGCGTTCAACTACCCTCCTCACTGCACAGTCTCTCCCATTTCCCTTGCTATGAGAGAGAGAGAGAGAATAAAGATTTAATAATCTGAATAAGTGAGAAAGAGTGCTTCTTTCTTCGCCCAAGGTGGGTGGCCTCCTCAGTCCAAGTTGCCATTGGCCTTTGCTGCTTCCCTGTGCTGGTCCTTCAAGTCTGGAGCTGTAGTCGTGGCCTCCTACGATTTGTGGCACTCTTCTTATGTGCTTCTGTTTTCGGTTCTTTGTTCTCTGTCTTCATTTTCTTGATTATTGGGTTCTGAAAGGTTATGACACCCCATTACCGGCAGAGGTGTGGCAATCGGGTTGGGTGCGTTCTATTTATTATAATGCCATATACATAACAATTTGTTTGGAGATGCCACAAAGTTATTGTCTCTTCACTGTTTAGATTGAGGTGCGGTAACGGGTATACTCTTATTTCAAATTATATTATGCTACCGAATATCCGTATATTTCTTGGGAATATCCTCGGACCTCGTTGCCTTTCGGAAACCCTCTGGCAGGAATGCCTGGGTTGTGTGTTCTTGGACTGCGGTGTGTGCTGCTTCATTTCCTGCCAGTGACTCGTGGCTAAGGGTCCACGCAATGTAGGTCTCTGGGTCTTTTGTGCATTTCGATATTTCTTGCAGGATTTTCAGACCTTTGGTGGATATTCTGCCTTTTTGGAAATTATGTGTAGATTGTTAGTCTCTCAATATCACGGCATTTTCGGTGCATGTGGAAATGGCCAGTACTATTGCCACCTCTTTGGCCATGTCTGGATCTCTTGCGAGTGTCGTAACAGTGGTCTTTTTCTTTGTCTTGGGTATTAATTGCAGTTATCTGTGTACCTTGTGTTAAAGTCTGTAGAGAATTTCTTGTGGAACACTCTTGCTCGTCTTCTTTTGTTACGAAGGTTTGGTTGCATATTTCGGGGTACTGATTCCACTGAGATTGATTCTAGAATGTGCATTGAGAGTTTCAATTTGTCGTCCAATCTTGCAGTTATCTTCGCATCACAAACGAGCTGAAGTAGCATGCTTCTGCTACTGGGAGTCAATTTGAATCTTTCAATCTAGCTTATTTTGTGCACTTCTGTGAGTTCCTCTCACATGTTGTGGAGGCCGTGTTTGGGTAATCATGCTGTAGGTGCTTTTTTGGGAATTCCCTATACTGTCTTGGTAGCTTTTCTAATCATGATGTTTAGTTTTTCAATTTGTTCATTCTTCAGGAGCAGATAGGGGGTGCCATACGTGATCTGGCTCGTAATGAGTGCCTGTACGACACACAGCGTTTCTTGTTCTTTGAGGCGGTGCCTTCAGTTTGCAACTCTCTTAATGTGGTGCGTCACTTGGGTCAGTGGTGTTTGAAGTTTGGGGGGTGCCATGGCTCCTGATGCGTCTTTATGTATGACAAGGCTTTGGCTTGTTATGCTTTGGTCGGATCATAAGAGCCCAACAAACACTGACACCAAGGACAACATAGGGGAAATTGTGCTTAATAAATGACATAAAGGAATGATAAATTAATGGAAATGAAAGTGGATGAAAAAATAACTTGCTGCAGGTGGAACTTGTCGCAGGTGGGGAACGATCCCACGTCTTAGCATTACGCTTGCGATGCTCTACCAATTGAGCTAACGTGGTGCTGTTTCCCCATCTACTTTCTTGGGTATTTATGTTTCTTAGTAAAACCCTGGGAGTGTTAGCCAGCGCCACAGCTCACAAACCTTGGTGGCAGATGTGGAACATCCTTTCTGCCGCAGGCGTCAGGAGAATGTAATCTTTTTCGGTGAAGGCAACTGGTCAATAAACCCACACATGCTACGTAAAGGCATCAATGTTGCCAGATTCGAGACCCTCGTTATGTAATAAACAAAAAGAAAGGTGGTTAACCGAGGGGCCTGATGTTTATTAATCATATAATAATAAGCCAACAAACACTGACACCAAGGACAACATAGGGGAAATTACTTGTGCTTAATAAATGAAATTGTGGCGACGAGCGACCACGTAGACCGTTAAAGTCTCGGGCTCTCGCAGGAGAGGAAGAACCGACAGTCCGTCTCTTAGCGTAGCATTCTTTTTAATGATCTCCTTCGGAACGCTAGCCCGTGCCGGAGCGCCAGCCGCTCGAGCCTCGTGTAGACGCGAGCGTCTACGTCATCCCTCGTGCGACGCCGATGCTGCTGCCGCTACAGAGGGCTCCCCCCCTAGAGAGGAGGAAAGTTTGACGAACGATGGAAAGTCCACGTGATGCGGCGTGTCTTGGCGTTGGTCTTGGGTGTCACGTGCATTGGCGGCGGCGAAGGATGCAGCAGGGTCGCGTCGCATACTGGTGGAGCTGATGGCGTGGGTGCTTCTATGTAGGCGGGTTTGAGACGTTCCAGGGCAATTGTGTCTGATCGGCCGTTGACATTCACAACAAACGTCGTCGGACGACGCTCTAGAACACAATATGGCCCGGAGTAGTGTGGTTGCAAAGGCTTCCGCACGGCACAGTTACGCACGAAAACGTGGGTAGCAGAGCTTAGTGCGGGAGAAACGTACGGGGACCTTGCTTCTTGTGAACGTGTAGGCACGGGGCGCATCTGGCTGAAGAAAGCTTGCAGTTCGGCAACGTAGTCGGCAGGTGACGGCATAGGCGTTTGGGGGGTGGCGACAAAGAAATCGCACGGAAGGCGTAGGTGGGTGCCGTAGACTAGCTGAGCACAGGAGCAACCTAGGTCACTCTTGAGTGCGGCTCTGATGCCAAGTAAGACAAGGGGCAAATGTAGGACCCACTTCTCCGGCGATTCATGTGCCATAAGGGAGGCCTTGAGATGCCGGTGAAAACGTTCAACTAGTCCATTGGACTGAGGGTGGTAAGCAGTTGTGCGAAAACGTGTCGTTCCGAGTAGTTTGAGTAGCTCGTTGAAAAGTGCTGAGTCAAACTGCCGACCGCGATCTGTGATTATTGTGGATGGGCAGCCGAACCTTGCGATCCACGTAGACATGAAAGTTGCTGCAACAGTGGGCGCTGAGATGTCAGATATAGGTGTAGCTTCTGGCCACCGTGTATAACGGTCGATGCATGTCAGTATGTAGCAGTAGCCTTTCGAGGGTGGGAGAGGGCCGACGAGGTCCAGGTGCATGGTGTCAAAACGAGCATCCGGTGGAAGAAAAGACTTGGCAGGCGGAATGGGGTGACGCTGGATCTTCGAACGTTGACACGACAAACAGCAGCGAACCCAGTCGCGAACTTGCGCGTTTAGCCGAGGCCAAACGAAACGACTGGAAAGGAGCTTCTGTGTCGCGCATATGCCAGGGTGCGACAGGTTGTGCACGGTTTCGAATAGACGTCTGCGAAGGGATGCCGGAATGTATGGTCTAGGTGTGTCGTTAGAAGTGTCGCAGACGACGGATGTACCATCTGGGGTCACAACGACGTCTTCCAATTTCAGGGACGTTGAAGAATTCCGGAGTGTACGAAGTTCAGTGTCGTCACGCTGTTGACTGGCGAGTAAGTCGGCCTCGATGATGAAAGGTTCCGATGTCAACGTGGAAACGACATTGACACGACTGAGGACGTCGGCTGGAACGTTGTCCGTGCCCTTAATGTGGCGGAACGTTGTTGTAAACTCGGAAATGTAGGAAAGGTGGCGAACCTCGCGGGGCGAGTAACAGGACGCCGAACGATTCATTGCGTGCACAAGGGGCTTGTGGTCCGTCAAGACAGTGAATGCACGGCCTTCGAGGAAATGGCGAAAATGCTTGATAGCCAGGTAAACAGCGAGTAATTCACGGCCGAACACGCTGTAGCGGGACTGTGCAGGCTTCAGTTTCTTGGAGAAAAAGGCAAGTGGATGCCATGCATTGTCGATGAATTGCTGCAGAACGGCACCAACGGCGTTGTTGGAAGCGTCGGTCATGATGGCAGTGGGTGCGTCTGGCTTTGGGTGTCTAAGCAGCGTGGCGTCGGCGAGGGCAGACTTGACTCTTGTGAAAGCGTCGGTGGCCTCTTCAGCCCACTGAAGCACTTGTTGGCGTTTGTTTACCAGGAGGGCGTCTAGCGGAGCCATAAGTCGTGCGCACTCGGGAATGAATCGGCGGTAGAAATTGACAAATCCGAGAAATTGGCGAAGCTTGGTGAGTGTGGTCGGTCGGGGAAGGTTTTCGATGACGCGAATCTTAGACGGCAGAGGTCGAATGCCGTTAGCATCGACGATATGACCGAGGAACTCGAGTTCGGGTTGACCGAATTCACTCTTGGCGGCGTTGATGACAATTCCTTTACGGGCAAGGCGTGAAAACAATAACCGCAAGTGGTGAAGATGTTCTTCTGCCGTAGAGCTTGCAACGAGAAGGTCGTCAATGTATGCAAAAACGAAAGGCAAACCTCGGGTGACGGAATCGATGAAACGCTGAAAGGATTGGCCCGTGTTCCGTAAACCGAAAGGCATGCGGAGAAATTCGAAAAGACCGAAGGGTGTGGTGATGGCGGTCTTGGGAATGTCTTCTTCAGCGACCGGTAGTTGATGGTAGGCGCGAACGAGATCGATCTTAGAAAAGATTGTCGCACTGTGCAACGCTACCGTGAAGTCCTGAATGTTCGGTAGAGGGTAGCGATCAGGAACGGTGACGTTGTTTAGTGCCCGGTAATCACCGCATGGGCGCCAGTCTCCCGTCTTCTTAGGCACCATGTGAAGTGGTGATGCCCAGTTACTGGAGGAAGGGCGGATGATGCCAAGTTGCAGCATGTGTTCGAACTCCGCGCGAGCGATCTTGAGTTTCTCCGGGGACAAACGCCGGGGTCGGAAGTAGACCGGTGGACCGGAGGTGACGATGTGATGGCACACGTCATGTTGTACCGGTTGCGTCCAGTCCGGCAGGCGCGTCAAAGTGGGAAACTCGCGTAGGAGCGCGGCGAAAGGTTCGTCCAACATGGCAGAAATAGGCGCTATGGGCGATGTGCCTGATGATGGGACGCCGGGAACGGATAGCTGGGTCACGGAGTCGATGAGACGGCGTCGTTGGATGTCCACAAGGAGTCCGTAGTTATGCAAGAAGTCTGCTCCAATGACTGCATGACGGACGTCTGCAACCAGGAAGATCCAGCGGAATGCTCGTCGAAGGCCAAGGTTTAGCATGACGGAGCGTGACGAGAAAACTGGAATCCTGGTGCCGTTGACGGCTTGCAAAAACGACACAGGAGTCGCTTTTCGGTCGGAGCGCTGGGCGGGGAGAATGCTGACGTCAGCACCTGTGTCGACTAAGAATCGTTGTCCCGTAACTCTGTCCGTCACGTAGAAAAGGCGACTTGTGTGTTGGGCCGGACCACTCGTCGCCGTTAGAGGTCGGCCGGCCTGTTTCCCTGCCAAGCGCAGGGACGCCGACAGTGACGAGCGTCGTTTCCAAAACGGTGGTGGTAGTAGCAAACGTCAGGCGCTGTAGTTGAGGTTTCATTTTGAGTGCCCGTGCGTCTTGATCTGCTGGAACTACGTCTGCGTGGGCGATGAGACGCGCGGCGATGTTCCGCTCCACAGAGGATGCGTTCCAGGCGCTCACAGAAGGAGTCGAGCGGAGATTGCACTGCGGAAGAGCAGGGAAGAGTTTGCAGAGCGGTTGTATTGTCACCCGGAGACGGTGACGTGGCTGCGATGGTGGGGGTGGCTACTTCCATGACTTTGTCGGCCAAAGCGGCAAGTCCGGTAAGGTCCATGGTAGAGGCTGTCGCCAGGACCATCTGCACGTTAGCCGGGAGTCGTTGCAAAAACAGTTCGCGCAACAGCGTGTCGTTGATGGATCTCGCGTTGTTTCCGAGCAGCTGGCTCATTCGGCGAAGAAGTTGACTAGGGCGTCGGTCGCCGAGTTCTTCAGCGGACAGAAGCTGCTGGATGCGAGAACGTTGTGAAGCTGCTGTGCGCTGTAGCAGTGCTGCCTTGAGATCGTCATAGGCGGCGGCAGACAATGGGGAGTTCAGCAAATCTGCCACCTCGTCAATGGCGGCGGGCGATAGCGCTGCGACGGCGTAATGGAACTTCGAGGCTTGAGAGCGGATACCAGCGACTTGAAATTGCGCTTCGGCCTGAAGAAACCACGCCGAAGGATGCTGGTCCCAGTACTGTGGGAGGCGGACAGCGATGGTGGAACAGGAGGGCTCACCGCGTTCCTCGGATGGGTTCTGGCCTTGAGCTCTCGTAGCGTCGGTCTGGTCCATGGTCGTCTCTACCACAGGAGCGTATGGCAGTATCACGTCCGGAGTCACCAAACTGTGGCGATGAGCGACCACATAGACCGTTAAAGTCTCGGGCTCTCGCAGGAGAGGAAGAACCGACAGTCCGTCTCTTAGCGTAGCATTCTTTTTAATGATCTCCTTCGGAACGCTAGCCCGTGCCGGAGCGCCAGCCGCTCGAGCCTCGTGTAGACGCGAGCGTCTACGTCATCCCTCGTGCGACGCCGATGCTGCTGCCGCTACAAAATAAAGAAATAGTAAATAATGGAAATGAAAGTGGATGAAAAAACAACTTGCCGCAGGTATTTTGGTTGCAGGCTAGTGGTCTGTGTAAAGATCTCGCTTTGAGCACTAGCAGTTTCGATTTTTCGGATGTGCATTGCAGCGATTTACTGCCTCCTGTAGTGTGTTCTGTTGTTGACCCGTAGATGGTGGTTTGGTCCATATTGTTATATCATCTGCATAAAAGACGTCACTGAGCCCTTCTATTTTGTTTAGTTCTTTGGGCAATTGCGTCATCGGGATGTTGAAGAGTAAAGGTGAGATTACCGACCCTTGAGGTGTTCTCTTGTTTCGCACATCAAACTTTTTGGTTCTTAGGTTGCCAACCCCAATGGTGACCATTCTGTGTGACAAGTAGCTTTGTACATATTGAAACAATCGCTCACCACAGCCGGTCGCATGGAGGTTGTGGAGTACCGCCCTCATGCTTTACGCTCCACCCTGGTTATTCACCCTGGTTATCCACCCTGGTTATCCCTTCGGTAAAGGTCAGGTAAGGGTTGGTGTCCTGAGAGATGCTGTTACCCATTGTCGTGGGCATGTGCGAATCATTCCACAGCCTCAGGTGACATTGCTGCACTGTGTCATGCACCTTCGCTCCTTTTTTAGTGGTTTGATGATATCCCCAAGCCATATATCGTGCATTAAAATTGCCCATCACTACAAGCTTGTGGCCCCTCATTAGCTGTCTGGTTTTCCTGAGGAGCATATCAAAGTACGAAAGGGAATCTTTGGGTGGGCTGTAGACGCAGATGATGACGAGGCTCTGGTGCGTATTTTTATCCGGCATTATTTCGATTAGCGTGTGCTCAGTTTGCATGTTTGTATGTTTGTCAGATCAGGCTTGTAGACTGTGCAAGTCTTCTTAGTGAGAATAACAGTGCAGTGTATGCCTGCATGCATCTTGTATCCCCAGATTTTGTAGTATGTTTCTTTGAGGGCAATGACCTCGGGCTGTTCAGGTTATGCCAATTCTTGAACATTTGTTCATTTGTTTTGAATCGATCTGCAGTTCCATTGCCAGATTTTGAAAGGCAGATGCGTGTCCTTTTTCCTAATTTGGCTTCCCATTCTGTTGTAATTTGTCATCAGTGTCAGTGTTTCTGGCATGTCTGTTGGCATTATGCATGTCTGCTCGCATCTTCTTTCATGAATGCTTATTGTCTAGTTTGACTGTTGTGACGAAATTCTGCTTAGCACAGTTATTGAAGTTGCTGATGTCCTGAAGGGCCGCTTGGATTGGTGTCAGTTTTTAAAGTTGTGTATTGCTGTAGTTGTGTGACTTGCTAGACAATTAGTCCTATTGCTTTCTGGATTTCTGTTTTGATCATCGCTTGCACCACTTCCTTGGTAAAGATTGCAGTGTTGCCTGATTTCCCTCTTACTCTTGCTGATGATATCTTGTTCCTTGCAGCATTGGATGAGGTTTTTTGTATATGCTTGTTGATTGTCTAGCTTGGATTGAAACTCCTTCCTTAAGTTCTTTTTTAGTTTTCTCTCCAGTTCTTCTACTTCACTATCTGTGCTCTTGCTGGTTTTTGTCATCGGCATACAATATTCTCTTTTGTGAACTAGATCGCGATCTTGAGCCTGACCTCGATCTAGATCACGAGTTGCTATGGGAGGGTCGAGGAAAGAGGGTAGTAGGGAGTGAGGCATTGCTGCCGCTGCTATCTGTTATTGGGTTGGGGAAGTCAGATTGCGAGCTCAGATCCCATGTTTTCTGCTTTTCTTGTGCTTGTTCCCACTTTTGCCTTACTCCAAAAGGCGGTGGTGCTGGTTTTAGCTCTTTCATACACTCCCTTCCTGCTGTTTCATGCGGAAGTTAGAATATTTTGCAGATTGATGTGCTCTACTTTAGGTGTAGGCAGATGTCTTCCCTATGCATAGACACCGCATAGTTTGCAGTATTGTACATATTTTCTGCACGGCATACATCGAAGTATGGCTCCACCGACCTTAATTCTGAAGGGAACGTGCAGTCCTTCGAAGTACATCTATGACCGTGTATCTGCCTTCTGGTGTGATTTTGGACATGAGGTCTTTGTTAGTCATTCCTGGTTCCAGTTTGTGTACTACGCTTTCAACGACGTCTTCTGGGATATTGATATTCCCATTAACTTTGTAGACAACTCCTTGTAGTTTATTTCCTGTATATTGAAAATCACTTTGTGGGCAAGTCCAATGTCTGCTGTGCTGGCTATTATGACATTATTTTGCTTTTGCTTTTGTAGCGTAA